>NC_083769.1:28596313-28896313 GCF_963514075.1 Conger conger
GAGTGTTGCAACCGGAAAAGCTATGGTTGTAACAGGGTTGGGTGCGTTTAAGAGAGCTGCTGGATGTCTTTCCATTGCTATTCTTTTCTGTCTCGTTTTCAATCATTCTGCCTCTGCCTCTGCCTCTCCCTCTGTCTCAGGGAGTCGCTGGAGGCCCTGCTACAGAGGGCAGTTGCTCACTGTCCCAAAGCAGAGGTCTTGTGGCTAATGGGTGCAAAGTCCAAGTGGCTGGCGGAGGACGTGCCTGCAGCCAGGAGCATCCTGGCCCTGGCCTTCCAGGTGAGAGCTCCAGCATTACATTACATTAGTCATTTAGCAGAAGATTTTATCCACAGCGATGTGCAATAAAGTGTGCTGAAGACCCTAGAGGAAAGTACAGTTCCAAATCCTAGAGTGATCACTTAGATAAAACTTGAACCCTTGAAGAATAATCATACAGCGCTTCACTTTTCCCACATTTTCTTAAAATTCTACACACAACACCCCCATAATGACAACATGAAAGAAGTTTTTTTGAAATTTTTGCAAATTTATAAAAATAAAAATAAAAAAAAAATCACATGTACATAAGTATTCACAGCCTTTGCTATGAAGCTCAAAATTGAGCTCAGGTGCATCCTGTTGCCACTGATCAACCTTGAGATGTTTCTACAGCTTAATTGGAGTTAATTCAGTTAATTGGACATGATTTGGAAAGGCACACACCTGTCTATATAAGGTCCCACAGTTGACAGTGCATGTCGGAGCACAAACCAAGCATGAAGTCAAAGGATTTGTCTGTAGACCTCCGAGACAGGATTGTCTCAAGGGACAAATCTGGGGAAGGGTACAGAAAAATTTCTGCTGCTTTGAAGGTCCCAATGAGCACAGTGGCCTCCATCATCCGTAAATGGAAGAAGTTCGGAACCACCAGGACTCTTCCTAGAGCTGGCCGCCCGTCTAAACTGAGCAATCGGGGAAGAAGGGCCTTAGTTAGGGAGGTGATCAAGAACCCGATGGTCACTCTGTCAGAGCTCCAGCGTTCCTCTGTGGAGAGAGGAGAACCTTTCAGAAGGACAACCATCTCTGCAGCTATCCACCAATCAGGCCTGTATGGTAGAGTGGCCAGACGGAAGTCACTCCTTAGTAAAAGGCACATGGCAGCCCGCCTGGAGTTTGCCAAAAGGCACCTGAAGGACTCTCAGACCATGAGAAACAAAATTCTCTGGTCTGATGAGACAAAGATTGAACTCTTCGGCGTGAATGCCAGGCGTCATGTTTGGAGGAAACCAGGCACCGCTCATCACCTGGCCAATACCATCCCTACAGTGAAGCATGGTGGTGGCAGCATCATGCTGTGGGGATGTTTTTCAGCGGCAGGAACTGGGAGACTAGTCAGGATTGAGGGAAAGATGAATGCAGCAATGTACAGAGATATCCTGGATGAAAACCTGCTCCAGAGCGCTCTCGACCTCAGACTGGGGCGACGGTTCATCTTTCAGCAGGACAAGGACCCTAAGCACACAGCCAAGATATCAAAGGAGTGGCTTCAGGACAACTCTGTGAATGTCCTAGAGTGGCCCAGCCAGAGCCCAGACTTAAATCCGATTGAACATCTCTGGAGAGATCTGAAAATGGCTGTGCACCGACACTCCCCATCCAACCTGATTGAGCTTGAGAGGTGGAATGGGCGAAACTGCCCAAAGATAGGTGTGCCAAGCTTGTGGCACCATATTCAAAAAGACTTGAGGCTGTAATTGCTGCCAAAGGTGCATCAACAAAGTATTGAGCAAAGGCTGTGAATACTTATGTACATGTGATGTCTTAGTTTTTTTATTTTTAATAAATTTGCAGAAATTTCAAAAAAACTTCTTTCATGTTGTCATTATGGGGTGTTGTGTGTAGAATTTTAAGGAAAAAAATGAATTTATTCCATTTTGGAATAAGGCTGTAACATAACAAAATGTGGGAAAAGTGAAGCGCTGTGAATACTTTCCGGATGCACTGTATAACAGCACCAGCATTGGAAACCATTTTGTAATAGCACAGTCCGCTCCCCCACATTCACATGCATGCTTAACTCTTTTCCAGGGGTCGCTTACCCCAACGTTCTACACGGTCTGTGGTGCGACCTTAGAGCAAGGCTCTCGTGATTCACATTCGTGTGTTGAAACCTCAGGACACCCGTAACCGTTAGACGTGCCTGTGTTTCATTGTAACCATGGCCTGTTGCTGTTGTGTAATAGATATTTCTCTCCATTTTTCCCCTCTCCTCCTCGCAGGCGAACCCCAACAGTGAGGAGATCTGGCTGGCAGCTGTGAAGCTGGAGTCGGAGAACAATGAGTATGAGAGGGCCCGTCGGCTGCTGGCCAAGGCCCGCAGCAGTGCTCCCACCGCCCGGGTGAGGACCAGCGGGGACGCTCGCAGGGGAAATATGAGCCCGACCGGGGCCAGGGAGACGTGCATAAGTGCAGTTTCCATAGCTTGCTTCTTTTTTAGATTACATGTGCGACCACAACACTTGAGACTTTCTTTCCCTCTTGCGGAAACCTCTCACTCGCTGTCATAAAGAACTCTTAAATGTGCTTATTTATCTTTGGGAGATTAATGAGGAACTTTTCCAACCACTTACAAGGTCATTTATCTTAAATTCTGCTCAACATAAGTGTGTGTGGGAGGGAGCCCACAATCCTTGGGGACATTTCCAAATGCTTTGGCCCAGATGTGCATTGACGTCCACTGAGCGCGTCGGTGGAGAGCGCATTCCAAATGCATGCGTGTCATTCTGGGCTTTAAAGGCTGGCTAATATGCACATTTCAAAAAGTAAGTATCACAGTGTGGATAGATATGCAGGGCAATTGGTAACCATTGAAAGACAAATTCTAAGAGGCTTGTTAATCCCAGAAAAGGACAAAATTTCCATTCGGAAGTGGAGTCTTTTACTGTGGTAGAAGTTGGATGATAAAACGGCAAAAAGACACACTTCTACACAAATCTAAACATGGTCCAGACCTCCCTGCTATGAGTTTGGTGTAGATGGATAGCATGTCTCCTGTAGCACTGTCTTGTGTTTATGTAAGCACGTCGAATTTGACAGTTTTAAATTGTCAAGCCCAGGCCTGTGAACCACATTCGGGAAAAGCTTTGGCAGCTTCATAAGTATCAAGTGAGCATACGCCCTGGAGGTGTTGCACCGTGCCACCTGAACTCAGTAATTATGACATGAACTGTTATTGTTATGCTGAAGTCTTTATACTTATTTATTGAAACCCTCAAGACATACTAGGCCAATTACTTAGTTTCATCTGGTGAAATTACTTTTGTAAATTTTCTCAATATTGGGTGCTTCTCTGCGCATGTCTATTAAGTAGGGAGGCTATCATGGACTGATGGCACTTCAGCAGGTGGGAATTCATTTTTATGGCTCAAGCACAATAAGTTAGTTTTCGCTAAGCATTGCATACCTTTCAATGTAATAATGAAATAGCTGAGGGATTGTTTTGATATCGGTGTACAGCAGATTGATTGAGATGGAAAGGGATATCCAGATGAAAGAGCAGGTCATACAGATGACTACGTGCAGTCAGCAGCAGGGTCATCTCCAGGGGGCTGGTTGTGAGCTCTGTGCACCTGTCTGCTCCAGGTCTTTATGAAGTCGGTGAAGCTGGAGTGGGTGCTAGGCAACATCGAGGCAGCCCAGGAGCTGTGCACTGAGGCCCTGAAGCACTATGAGGACTTCCCCAAGCTGTGGATGATGAGGGGCCAGATCGAGGAGCAGTCTGGGCCCATGGACAAGGCCAGGGAAGCATACAACCAGGGGGTGAGCCATCATTCTGGAAGCTTAAGTCGCTTAAAATACTGCTCTGTTGTCATGAAGCTTTGGGAAGATGGCTCTGATTGGTCGTTAATTGGAATGGAGGTTTGATGTCTAAACCCTTTCCCTGCTTTGCTTTGGACAGCTGAAGAAGTGTCCTCATTCCATCTCCCTTTGGCTACTGCTGTCCCGGCTGGAAGAGAAGGCAGGCCAGCTGACCCGCGCCCGAGCTATACTGGAGAAATCCCGTCTGAAAAACCCCCAGAACCCAGATCTGTGGTGAGAGCTGGCTGACATAACACACGCACACACACCTACACCAATATACTCAGGCAAGCACAGGCACACGCACCTACACCAATATACTCAGGCAAGCACAGGCATACACACACACACACCTACACCGATATACTCAGACAAGCACAGGCACACACACTTGTACAGATATAATCAGGCAAGCACAGGCAAACACACATGCACCTACACAGGCAAGCACAGGCATACACATAGATTAAGTGCAGTTGTATGTGTTATTTTGTGCTCAGGCTGGAGTCTGTAAGGCTGGAGTACAGGGCTGGACTGAAGAACATCGCAAACACACTGATGGCTAAAGCCCTGCAGGAATGCCCCAACTCAGGTGAGGACGCTTTTTACTTTCACTTTCCCCAGCTTCGCTTGTCTCTGTTCTCAATCGGAATCCCTGACATTACTCTTCTCATCCTTCTCTAACTGTCCAGAACTGGAATTGATTACCTTATCTCATGCTCATAGATTCCGCAGCTGTGCACATGCATGCATGACAGTTTGTCAGCCATTTTTATACAGTATGTGCCTAATAGCTTTGATATACCTTATCAATCAACAAGCAAAGCACTGTTTCTTAAATCAAACCAGAGGAGTTTCAATCGTGTATCTTGGGTGATTATTTTCCTCATCAATACAAGCTGTGACTAACATATTTGTACAAAAAGGAAATTGAGCAAGCTTTGCAGGAATTTTGTGCTTGAAAGTTTGCACATGGCAAGATAACTGATTTTATGCAAGATGTCAGGTCTTGGGTTGAACTAAAGCTTTTTATTACTCGGTCTGCTTTTTCTGGACTCTGGACACAAAAAGCTCTAAACAGTTCATAAAGTAATTACAGTGCAAGATTCAAAAGTATGAGCATATTGCTTTTAAATGAGATTTCGGAGATGTGTCATTTGTGAGTGTGTGAGTGAGTGTGTGAGTACTTGTGCCAAAATATATAAATTAGAAATCTCAGAGAGAGGGAATTAATCTTACTGGATGCATTCAAATATTGCAGTGCTGCATTTTATTCAATTTATTTTCATAATCATGGCAGTGTTAGCCAAGTTGTGTGAAGGTGTTAGCTAATGTGTTTGTATTCTCGGGAGGAGAATTGACAAAAGAGCAGGCATCGTTTCCCATGCACAGCCATCACCAGAATGAAGGTGAACTGTGCCATTTCCATCATATCACCTTTCCAGAGAGGCTTATCACTTTAGAGATTTGTCAGGCACTCTTATCCACTCTAATCAATTACTATTAGTTTGCATGACTTTAATCACAGTAGTTTGCTATTGATCATATGTTCTTATCTGGAGTTGCAGCATATGTTTTATTATATACCTATTGAGCTAGAAAGGCAGAGGTTGCTATTACAAATGGTATAAGGCCATTAAGAATATAATTATGCTATTACAAACCTAAAGTGTCAGAATTAAGAAGTGACCCATCCTCTTGTCAGAAGCCAAAATTGTATGAAATTTTTAGCTTTAAATATCTATTAATAATTTACCGTCCCTTAAATAATATTGTTTTTTGTTGTCAATTGGATGACATGTTATGCCACATAATTGAAAAAAATTACACAGAAGGTTATTTCAAAGGTATTGAATGAATATCTAACAGCCATATGCAGTATTATGCAAATGGCAGTTCTAGAGAAATACCACCACTTTCTTTCCAAGCGATGGCGGTATTGGTACGTGAATATTTTGTTGTGGTTACTGCCACACTCAGCCTTGGGTAGGTGGAGTTTTGGGAAGTTATTGTCCAGTTGCACAGTCAGTTCCTCAAAGTTGCCGTGAAGGTTTCTTCATCTAGCGCTCCCGCTTTCCTCGCCGTTGAGTCTTGCCGGAAATGGGAATATTTTGTGGAAATACCCTTCTTTTTTACAGGCAAACAAAGCATAAGTATGTTGCTGTTGTCTTACCCAATAATTAGCCATTAGCAGGCCTTTTTGCACCACTGATAGGATTGTTGACTTCTAAGGGTTTCTAATTTAGGTGTATTTCTATTCTGTGTTAGCTGACCTTTGAAAACTACAGAAAAGTATATAAAATGTTTTTCTTTTTTCTTTTGTTTCCCATGACGTAAATTGTTTAGGGTTTCCTTAGTTTTTTGATACCTGGAGGAGCTGGTATATATCTGCAATGCTTTTCCCTCCTCAGGGATTCTGTGGGCGGAGGCGGTGTTCCTGGAGGCCAGGCCTCAGAGGAAGACCAAGAGTGTGGATGCGCTGAAGAAGTGTGAGCACGACCCCCACGTCCTGCTCGCGGTCGCCAAGTACGTTCCACACAGACCCCTCTCCCGTGGACTCCACACCTGATCCCTGGCCTCTGACTGTGTCCATTCTCACTTCCCACACAGACTGTTCTGGAGCGAACGCAAGATAACCAAGGCCAGAGAGTGGTTCCTGCGGACGGTCAAAATCGAGCCTGATCTCGGAGACGCCTGGGCGCTGTTCTACAAGTTTGAGCTGCAGCATGGAACAGAGGTATGGACAGTACAGCATTTGGGGCTTTAAATGGGTGTGTTGTGTGTGCAAAAAATACTACTGCATGTTTGTATGTGGTGTCTGTGCATGCCTTCATGTGTGTGTGGGGTGTCTATATGTGTGCGATGTGTTTGTGCATGTGAGGTGTCTGTGTGTGAGTGTGTATCTGAATCTGTGTGCAGTGTGTGAGGGTGTGTGTGTGGGGGGGAGGGTGTGTATTTGTGTAAGAGTGTTCATGCGCAAGGTGTCTTTGTGTAAGTGTGCATGCATGTACGATGCATATTGCCATGTGTGTGTGCTGGGGGTGTGTGTGTGTGTGAGAGTGCGTGTGGGCATGTGAGGTGTGCTGGGGGTGTGTGTGTATGAGAGTGCGTGTGCGATGCGTGTTGCCGTGTGTGTGCTGGGGGTGTGTGTGTGTGAGAGTGCGTGTGGGCATGTGAGGTGTGCTGGGGGTGTGTATGTGTGCGATGTGTGAGTGTGTGCGTGCGTGTGTGTGAGTGTGGTGAATGCGCAGCAGGCACCTCCTCATGCTGGAGTGTGTGTGTCTCAGGAGCAGCAGGCGGAGGTGCGGAAACGCTGTGAGAACGCTGAGCCTCGTCACGGGGAGCTGTGGTGTGCCGAGTCAAAACACATCCTCAACTGGCAGAAGAAGATCGGCGAAATCCTGGCCCAGGTTGCTGCGAAGATCAAGAACACCTTCTGAGCCAATCGGCACACCTCCTTCTGGTGTCACGCCAGCACTGTGTATCTCTCTCTGGGACTGCATGTTTCATTCTTCTCATCCTTCTGCATTACAGAGGGCATGTACACACCACAATCTGGTCGTAATTTTAATTTTGGGTAATGTAGTTATACACTCACAAATTCCACAATGTACAGTGCACACATCCTTGAAATGGAGCTAACATTGTTTTTCTTAAAGTTCTCATATTTCAAAGGGATCTGGACAAAAATAATAAGGGGCTGATTTAAATATTCAAAGAACAATTCAAAGTTCTGTCTATTTTGTATTTATATGCATTTCAGTGCAAAGTGCGTTCCTCTGTCCAATTACATCAGCATACCCATTAGCAGTGATGGCACTGAACACCCAACGAGGCTGTTATGTTAATGTAGGGGGCAATTATGGTGGATTTTGAGATAGTTATATTGTGTTGTTTGTCAAGATGTTTTGATTCCAGGGTGAATACAAGTTGGCTTATTATTTTTGTGAATATTACTAAAACTGACTTCACTTGCCATTCGAATACTGTTTTGGAGCTAAGAAAGCTACGAGCTTTGGTTGTTTGGGAACAACCAAACACTTTTAGGTTTTTGCCTAATGAAAAATATACACACATTACGAGCTTTCTTAGCTGGACAATTTAGCCAATTTTTGCAAGCTATTTACTTCCAAATATTAGTGTAGGCTGGCTTCCCATAAACTAAACTTTCCTTTATGAATTACAAAAGTCATGCAAAAATAATCAGCATTTCTCTTTTTGATGCTGGTGGATAGTTTTTATTTGCTACAAGTAAAAGCATTGCTGGAAGCTATTACTTGGTTACCTAGTTGGCTCTTGTACATGCGAGCATGATATTAGTGTTGCAGCGTTTCACCCACTATTTGTCACCGAGTTTCTGGCATAGTGATGCAGTTTGGGCTATGCCCTCACTCACATAGCCCAAATGTCACATCTTGATTCCTCTTGCCCAAATATATTTTGTACACCCTTTATGTATAAATGACTGCTTCACTTTGTGGCTGTGATCTGTAATGAGTATTATGTGAGTAGATGAGTAATAAAAAAAAAAAACCTTTGTAAGAAATCATGCTTTTGTATTTAAATGTTTGATGATGCATTTACTATTTTGTTTCAGAAGAATTGGGGTCCGTGCCTGAAGTCTCATCGTTGTTTCTGCAAGCAGCATTATTAGATTACTTCAGGCAACTTGGTTACACATTACTTGAAATTGATACTTTGTAGCAATTTTAATACTTTTGTAAGGACTACATAAAGCGTCCTAGCAGTTTCTTTATCAATGTTCATTGTTCACTGCATTACCGCACCATAGTCCAAATGTTAATATGGTATATTCGTCATGTATGCTCATGACAATACTAAATGGATATTATTTTGTTTATAATGGTACCCACGGCAAGTAGTGTTGCCAGGATCTCCGCTGTGAGTAAAATGTCAAAGTTCGCTTTTCAGTGCTCTTTATTTAGCACTACACCAACATGCACCAATGTTTTGAATTAAGTTTTAAATGGAGGGTTTTATTTGTATAGACCAGGACAAACAATTATCGCGCAAGAGTAGAGTTCTGCAGGGCAGAAATTAACTCGCCCACAGACTGACCAACTGGGACAATCTGCGATCTTGATATGATCGGAAGGCAATGACCTGCTTGGGAAACGGCGTTTTTGCCTCCAAGCAATGTCGTCCACCTGTAGACTAGCCTATAGCCAACGTAGGGTAAACCAATTTTGTGTAAATCGGGTATTTGATGGGCAAAACTCGAAAATGAAAAATTACAGCCGTTAAAACGGTTGCATTTCTCTGATACATATGAGGCTACAATGTAACGGATGTTATGTTTTTGTTTTTTTCGCTCGCCAGCTGATTGCTCATTATATTCCACCTGTGCCATTTACCTGTTCCATTAGTGTGCTGTTCCCAGACACTTTCCCTTAACCTACAACGAAACCGAAAGAGTAGGCTAGCCTCTAGCGATAATTCACGGAAGTTTACGGGACTTGATCAGACTGGAGCTGGGTTGAAATCCTAAACCCATCGGCAACAATCCATGACGGGGAAAGAAATTAGAGCTACTGAAGACAAATCGGCTATGTTGGAAGACTCCAAGTTCAGTGGCACATTGGGAATCCGCCGGCCGACACGTTGATTTTAGATGTAGGCTGCAGTCTACAGATATAACTTTACGTAACCATAGCGGTACGTGAAAACTGGAATAACTTTTGAACTAGGCTACTCAACGAACAAGCTTTGTGATACTATCCACGGAAATGTGAATTCGTGACCAATGCCGTCGCAGCCCGACAAAGACCTGCTGCAGCTGCTGTGGCTGATTCACAGAGAATGGGATTCTCACGTTTGAGGATCACCCAATAGACAATGATAAATGGTAGGTGATCTGTTGCATGGATTCAGGTCTCCTCTGCTATTAGAAATATGGCAATAGCCTATCTTAGGTTCTGAACATCTGCAAATAGCCTACAGGGGAGACCGGGGAACAACCAAAAACTTCATTAGGTTTTTGCCTAATGAAAAATATACACGCCTTAGAGCAATTTTTTTCATCCAAATAGAAGATACGGGTATTTGCTATGATTATAGAACACCAGAACAGTTCTAGGACATTCCTGGCGATTACAGTTCAGTCGAAAGCAGCTGGTGTGAAATTGATCCAACGTGCCCCAGCTACGGGGCAAGTTGAAACAGCATCCAAAATGTTGGAAAACGGAAAGCCTTTATTTTAATACAAGTCAAAAGCTCGTGAATCCAACATTTCTTACCGTTTAAAATGTTCATCTGAAAATTGTCTTGTAGAAATTGTTTATAATGTCTGTACTAACGGCATGTGACACCATTTAGCTATATTAAATTGATGTCTCGGAAGAAATTGATAAGAGCGAGTAGCTACTAAATCGGACTGAATAAATGCATGTCTACACTTAATATATAACGTTACATTAAAAGTTATTGGGGCTGATCGAGGGCACGTTGATGAAGTTTTCAAATAGTCCTGCCACTCACGCATGAGAAGCGTGTTATGATAATACCTTAGTGAAAACAAATGCAACTTTGCAAAATCCCCATGTTTCAACATAGCCCGTGTTCGTTTGTGCCCCGGTGTCCTCAACGTTTTTTCTCTAAAGTCTTTTGTAGCTACATTTACACTGGAGGAAGGTCGAGTGACCACAGATGGTGTGGTGTTTATTATTATTACTAGTTAAACACATTTGGAATGTACGTTATGATTGGTGCGACCAATTAGAACTTAACCTAATGCAATCACCGAATTACGTAATGTAATCATAGTGTAGGTAATACTTCAGCTCAGTTTCTTCAAATGTATATGATTCCATAGAAAGTTCATTTATGAATTCATTCCCATTTAGTGTGTCTCCAGGCAGGTGCTCTGTGTCTTTGTGGTAACGGTGTTCCTTGTGAGCATAACCTACAGCAGACGAAAATGCAACTACCCAGAGATACTCAGCAGTTACAAAGAGCTGATTTTCATTGAACTCCTGAATCTGGTATGTATAATAACATGTGTTAGCATACATTGCAATAGCCTATATCATTCCAATGCATATGCGCATTTCCCGCGCAGTGGAGATCGTCCGCAATAACTACTATGTTCTCTTATTTCTCCGGTAAAACACTGATGTAGTTTATTTTTCGGACGTTGGTTCGGAAGAATTGTCCCTTTACTTATGTGCTGAATTAATTTAATTTGCTGTCCTGTGACCAAACAAAACTCTCCTTATGCGTTGTAGGCCCTACTACTATCTACTCTACCCTATCTTCTGGTCATATATGTGTGAATGTTTAAGGTGCCATTCAGGAGTTCGGTTGTATGCCTTCACATTTAAGTGTAAGCTTACATTATATTGTATCAGTTCTTCACTGCCCTCTATTGGTTAGATTGTCACCTTACAATTCGCCACTTTTCTTACAGAATCTTACTGGACCTTACACTTCATCCAAGCAAAATGACCGGTGTCCCTCCGGAAAGGTGACCTGTGTGTGTGCGCGTGTGTGCGTGTGGTTTCCTTTTGGGAGAGTCGGTTAGCAGGTGCAGAAGGTAACCCACTTAATTAATTAATAATGTAACAGAACCATGTGTTTTCATTGTAGGTACATCGTGTCCTGAGTTCAATATATGGCATGACTCAATTGTTCAAGTGCCAAGATAAAGGCAAGTGGTATCGTCAATTAAGATGGCCTGTGGAAAGAATGGGACGGCTGATCAGACAGAAATGCAGACACGCTGATCTAGTAAGGCATTTAACAAAAGCAAATACTACTGTGTTGTTCTGTAATCTTGTAATGTGCTGTAATTATGTTTCTGAATAAGTCATGCCTATTCTTCTACTATTTTCAGGTGAAAGGACAGAATAAAACATCTTGTAAATCTGGAAAAGTCTTGAAGGGCAGAAGGAAGAAAAAGAAGCTTATTGAGGCACTAGTACTATGTTGGCAAAAGTTGCAGAGCATTTACATTCCGAAGCCACAAAGGAGAAGGAGGCCGTGAACCAACCATTGCTTTCAAAGGACTTATACACTCACTGAGCACTTTATTAGGTAGATCTGTACACAAGCTTCTTAATGCAAATTTTGAATCAGCCAATCAGCCGGTCAGATGTTTTTCAGACCAAATATCAGAATGGGGAAGAAATGTGATCTAAGTGACTTGGTACCAGACAGGGTGGTTTAAGTATCCCAGAAACCGCTGATCTTCTGGGATTTTCACACTCAGCAGTCTCTAGAATTTGCAAAGAATGGTACAAAAACATCCATTGAGCAAAAGTTTTGCAGGCAAAAACGCTTTCTTAATGAGGGAGGTCGGAGGAGAAGGGCTAGGGCTGACAGGAAGGTGACAGTAATGCAAATAACCACACATTATGTGGTATGCAGATGAGCATCTCGGAACACACGTCAAACCTGTAAGTGGATAAGCTACAGCAGCAGAAGACCAATATGTAATAAATAAAAAAAAGTAAAATAAAATAAAAAAACCTAATAAAGTGCTCTCGGACTGTATATAGTGTACCCAAGGGGTTTCCAGGAAATATTACTGTCATCATTTTTATATTGAATGTGTCAACTGTATTTTATGTGGATGATGTTCATGAAATACATGTTCATGATTCTGTATGCATTGTGATGTATGAATATTATTTTAAGAACTGTATTACTCATATGGTGCAATTTATATAGTTGATTGTGTACAATATGTAATTAAGATTTAAAGATGTACTTCATTTGGAAAGGTTCAACCCTGGCAGGCACGGACAGTAAACTAGTTTTCCATTTGAAAAATATGGTATTCACACTATGGTTTTTACATGACAACAGCCAAATGAAAACAAAAATATCTGAAAAGCTATTACTGAATCTTAATGCTGGCTGTAATACAATGTGTACTTTCACAAATTATCACGCTAGAATATTAGAAAACGTATTCTACACTTCCCAGTGAGAAAATTTGTTGTGACCTTCTTGCATTAAAGGTTAATGTCTAAATATTGCTTCTTTGTATTCATTTATCTGATTCGTGCTTAATACAAAAATGTTTTTTGCACGAATTTGGTCGAATTGTGTCTTTAGTCAAATTGTGGTAAAATGTACCGGAACCTTTGTGACAGTATTTGCTAATCCCAAACGGGGACCGGAAGTTGCGGGACATTCCTTGCACACAAACGTTTGACGACGCCAGCTAGCTGCATGCATTTCATTTAACTACCAATACCAAGCTGGAGTAAATAAGGCGGAAGGTAACAGTTCCTGGTAGCGGTTGAAAGTTTAAAATGAGTTTAAGTGTGGACTCTTTGTATTTGGAAACCAGAAATATTTTTACTGTGATATGTGGCATGCTAACAAAGATAGCTAGCGAACTTGTCACCTGTAACAGGCTAACTTAGCTAGCTTGCCAACTTAATTGCGAAAGCTAAGTCAGTGTCACTTGTGTCATTTTTTGTTAATCTTTTATAAATGTTTTAAATGTCTATACGTTGAAAGTTTCGGATGCCTGATGGTTTCCACACGGAACTGGCCTGTGGTTGATGCAAAATATCTGGCTCATCTGCTAGTTGGCTAACTAGCTAAATTAGGCTAGTTACCGTGATAAAAATGAGCTAGCTAACGTTGGACAAATGCAGATCATGTATTGGCCGTGAACTACCTAGCTCAAGTGTCAATTTGATTGTTGACGATAAAAACTACAAGCTAGCTAATAATGCACAACAGTAATTGAATAAATAAATGGATATAACATCACCGTTATGAAAGAAAGTGACACTTCATTTAGTAGGTAGTACCTAAGTTTGCTGTGGCTAACTAAATGCTTGATAGCCTATGTAAATAACCGCTTTCTTGTTGACAGAGATGGCAGGAGTGGATATGGACCCGGAGCTGGCGCGTAGCTTGTTTGAAGAAGGAGCTACGTTGGTGCTTCTGGGGGTCCCTGAGGGCACTGAGCTGGGCATAGACTATAAGAGTTGGCAGGTTGGACCGCGCTTCCGTGGGGTGAAGATGATCCCACCTGGTCTTCACTTTCTGCATTATAGCAGCGTCGATAAACAGAGTGGCGTGGAGATGGGCCCGAAAACAGGACTCTTCATGTACCTCCAGCCCCGTGAGGTGCGATTGGCTCAATGGAACCAGAAAGAAGAGGACCTGGATTTCTCTGCCTCTCAGAACCAGGAAGAGGTTAGCAGAGTGAAGGCGGGCTTGCGCGACCTGGATCCTTTTCTGGGACCGTACCCGTATGAAACCATGCGCAAGTGGGTCTCTCTAACAGACAAGCTAACTGAAGAAGTTGCGAGCAGTCTGCAGCCCCTTAGCGGCAGGATCCTCGCCTTCAGCGACGTGATGCCAGAGCTGAATCTGACCCACACAAAAGATAGAGAGGAGCACAACCTTCCTCGTAACGACACCGAGTGCACGAGCATGCGCGAGGGACTGGAGCGGCTTCCCCGCATGAAACTGAGGCCTGGCACGGAGCTACGCTTCTCGGACATCCCAAAACAGACATACCCCGAAGGAGCCACGCCGGCGCAGATAACTCAGTACAGCATGGACCTAAGTTATGCGCTGGACTGTCTGTTGGAGAAGCACTACGGCCAGGAGCCACTGCACGTTCTTGGTGAGCATCTGTTGATACCTTTGTGGTGAAAAATGAACTTCAGTGAACTCAGTATTTGCTTTGAACAAATTATTAGACATTCAGTCCTGGTTTAACCACAGTGCTGAGAATCAGTTTTAAAATAACATTTATTTGATTCACAATCGGTATGGTTAGTCACAAAATAAAATTTACTGGACACATGGTTCCTATCTGAGGGACTTTGCCTCAGTGCACCTTTGGTCAAATAGTCAACCATACTGCAGTAAATATGCTTCATACTGGTTTTATAGTTTGTGTTTGATTTCAGTGCTAAATTATTGTATTGCCCTGACCACTGCTATTTCTGAGCATAGGCCTATGTGATTTAAATGGCCTGGACGGTTCATATGATTTTAAGTTTGGAGCTTTGTTATGTGTTGATAGTCTGTTGAAGGGGGTTTATGTTTCTGCCGAAGGCGAGCTGCAGTTTGCCTTTGTGTGCTTTCTGATCGGGAATGTGTACGAGGGCTTCGAGCACTGGAAGAGACTACTGGCGCTGCTGTGCCGAGCGGAAACGGCTATGCACACGCGCCGCGACCTGTACCTGGGCCTCATCGCGGTGCTCTACCACCAGTTGGGAGAGATCCCGTCCGATTTCTTTGTGGACATCGTTTCCCAGGACAACTTCCTCACCTCCACACTGCAGGTCAGTGGAGAGCCCCGTTCTGTGTAGTTCAACTCGCTGAACATGCTCCCCGTGTCCACTAGAGGGCAGTGAGCCATTATTTACAGTCAGATCAAAACTGCCCTTCGTATGTCTTTGTCTGACCGAACTCCTGTATTCAGAGCATGGCCCCTCTATTGGCAAAAAGAAGACCTGTGCCTTTACCTGTAACTGTATGTGTATGTGTATTTCATTTGAGGATGAAGATACATTGACAATATAGAATTGGTCAATTTCTAGAAGCTGTAGTATTACTCTAAACTGTGCCTCCATTTTGTCTTTGTGCAGGAGTTCTTCCAGTTCGCCACTGGCCCTGGTGTGGATGGCACACTACGGAAGCGAGCAGAGAAGTTCAAAGCCCACCTGACCAAGAAGTTCCGCTGGAGTTTCGAGGTGGACCCTGAGGAATGCGCCCCTGTGGTGGTGGAGCTGCCAGAAGGGGTCGCCCTAGAGTGACTGTAGTGGGGGTGGGGGCGAAGGTCTGAGCACTGTCTGCCATAAGTGGGACTTCTCCTGGTTGTAACGACTTCAATGGAAAAAGTAGTTTGTGGGAATTTTGAATGCAGAATGTGCATTGCTCCCCATGGAATGATGCGACTGGATCATAACTGTCGGAACCAAGGAGGATTCTCATGTGAACTGGGCGTGGGATTGTATTCGAATATCTCTTTGCGTGACACCACTCTTCAGTGACAGAGGCATGGATGCGAAGACATTCTTGTGAACAAAGATGGAACCAGGGAGAAAATGAATTGCAGTATGTATAGCACTTCTGCTGGATGGACACAAGAGACCAAGAGCACTTAGGCTTGAGCTATTCCAACGAAATCCAAAACAAAATGAGTTGTAACTTCTGTCCGTAGTGTACCTGGTACTTTATGTCCTGCCACACACTGTGGGTTTAAATGAAAAGAACCCGTTCCAAACAGAACTTTTGTATGCAGTAGGTAAAGATGTGTCACATAAGTTAAAATTTCTACAGCACGATCTGAATGCACAGCAGTGTGTATAGTTCCTCCCTGCTGGCTGTTGGTGTAGAACTGTGGACTGCATTGTGAAAGGATCTGCAGATATATCTGTTCTGATGCAGAGGTGGGCCACAGTGGAACAGTGACTGTGAGCTCCATTCACAGAGCCTCGGGTACTGTGACTTTTGCCCCTCATCTGAAACATCCTCCCCTCCTAACCAAGGCATTTTCCTTCAACAAACATCCATCCTGGACGTTCCTTCTAATAAAATACTTTGTATCTGTTCTTGGATTTTCTTCTTTTCTTTTTTGTTTTTAATTGATTGTGTTCACCTAGGAGTGGATTCCCAAATTTTAATGTCAAAGATCAATGCAGAGGAAAATATTGGTTGTTCCACGCAACTGTTCAAATCCACCTTGTGTTCCATGATGTGTAGAAGTTGGTTCTTCGCACTCGTATAAGGAACCACTAGGGGGCGGACTCTATTTGGTTTTGCTCCAGTGCTGAAAGTAGTTACAGTAAGCACGGTATGCCGTACCCATTTATCTGAAATGGGAAACACGCTAGCGGATGTCTTCATTTAGAATGCGTGTATTGGGTTATAAAGGTATGCCTAGGATAAGAAGCCAGAACAATTGCAGCCTGGATCTTTTTAAAGATCAATGAACTCTGTTTTGCTCAAGTGTTCCTTTCAAATCCTCTCCTCCTTTCGTTGCTATGAGCTCACAGGCCATTACTTTTGATGGAAACGAGAACCCCCTGAGACTGAATGTTAAATTACGATTCTTTCATGGCTGGCTTTTGAGCGAGTGCTCTTTTGTAGCCGCTGTCTTTGGTCGGCTTCTCGTGGGGACGGCGGTGTTTCTACCTTTCAGCCAGCGGGTGATTTATCACAGTGGCTTGTGCGGGGAGACCCTGTCACCGCGCTGGCATTCAGAGTGCCAGCGGGGAGACCCTGTCACCGCGCTGGCATTCAGAGTGCCGTCTGACCGCGAGCTGCCTTTCAGCGTGAAGGGAGCTGGAGACGCCCTGCTGTTCAGGGGGCGCGATGCTGGCCCGCCCCACAGCTCTGTCTTTCAAGCTGAAGTTAAAACATCTTTTGATGCCATTAAAGTCAAGTCGGTTCCGTCTCGGGCAACCCTCTGAGCTGGGGATTGTGGTGGAGAAGGCGGTTGATTGGCTATAACCTCATTTGTCTGGATTCAGAAGGCCTGAAAGAGGCCAGTTTGGGGGAGGTATGAGCCCCCTTTCATTAATGGACTCATTGAGGATGGAAACGGACCTTGTTGCTGCCTTCACCTTCCCTCGGCCATTCACTCACCGCTGCGTGGGCTTCCCGTCGCCGGAAGGGCGCTCGGGCCTCAGAGTTGGGAGTTTACTTTCACTTAACTGGCCAAATGCACCCTGGCTATGCAGACTCTCTAGGTACTCAATTGGGGCAATTAGTATAATGGGGTCTCCAGCGTTGCTCGACGATCCATAACCCGAAAGAGGACATATTTTTTTTCCAGTGTGTAAGTGTTTACTGCGGCTTGCCAACTCCTACTGTTTTTAATTAAAGCCACAAACAAGCACACCCGCAGGCCCACTGAGGCCTCACGCAAGGCTTCCTCACACGCCAGGCAGGGCGCGCGGGCAGCGCGAGGCCGGTGGAAGCTGCTGTCGGTACATGCAGCCCGTCTCCAGGGAGCGGTGCCTGGGAGTCGGCGGAGGGTGCCTGGCCACTCACTCGCGGGAAAAGCCTGCCATGTGAGCCCCGGAGGTTAGGGCAACCTCAAGCCCGACACCATACCCGATTACTTTCAGCTTTCCCTGCTCTTGGAAATGGCAGAAACGATTGTGTGTGAAATAGGTTTTTAAAGATATCTCGTAGCATTAAAGTGGAAAACCGCTGTCCTGAATTAAACCCCCAAACCTACAACAGCCTTCCCCAGAAGAATCCTAAGAAGAGAAAGAGTGGTGGAGGAAGGGCTCTAAGTTGACAGTGGGTTGATTTAAGCCGATGTGAACTTCCTGAGAAGAGCTAGCCAGGTGCAGAGGATTAGCGTGACGCTGGTCTGCCTGTAGAGTGAGGAATGGGATGCTGAGTGAAGGGGTTAGGGGTCCTGTCAGTGAGGATCGCCCCAGCGTGTGCCTGTCTGGCCCACCGAGGCCTTTACACTCAGCCAACCACGCGAGTGAAGGCCCAGGGCTGCCACTCCAAATTCACCTGAACCTTTCCTGTAACGGTCTTGTCGACAGATTTACTGCAATAACTCGCATCTGCTGAGCTACATCTACCTGTCATGCGGTTGTTTTGGCGTGGAACTCTTTTTCCAACATGCCCTTGTCTTGTCAGATTACATACCATACGGTATGTGGCACGTCATAAAAACAAAGCAGAAACGCATCTGTCTAAGAGTCCACTACACACGCATGCTGCATCTGCATATTAGCACTTTTATAGAGATTCATATCTCTCCACTACTCCGGCCATCTGGATGCTGTGTGGAGTTTGCTGATCCATCACTCTGTAATTGAGAAGGGAATAGGATGAAGCATTGAGACTAAAGGACATCTGGGGGAGGTGGGGGGGCAAGAATGCGCACTATTCAATTGGGGCAATTACAGCGAAATGTATCCCACAAGGAGGGGTTATCAAGTTGTTATTTCATTTTCTGTGTGTTGTTTGTAAGGGAATGAAAACTATCTTGTCTATATGTGCAGGCTTTTGCATGGAGGGGAAAAACATTTGGGCTATTACTTGTGCAACTTGAGGAATGCAAGGAATGAACCCTTGCAGAATAATATTCTATTTCTTTCATATTGTTTAGATCAGAGGTTTTCAATCACTTTTGATCCAGGGACCCCCACCCAAGGAATCACCCCCATCATAAGATAAAAAGGTTTGAGAGTTGGGAGTTGATGTTGCAATTGTGGACATTGACATTGCAATGGCTTTAGATGATTAATCGTGGCATGTCATATGTCCTGTATTGTGATTCTGACACGCTGGTATGACGTCAAAAAACAAGCCCATAAACTCACTAGCTGAGGGCAAGACTGTCTACTTGAAGCCAGCCCTGTCTCCCTCTCTGACACAGACACAGACACCCACAAACATGTGCGCACACACATGCTCAGCCCCAGTGCTTTGACAGAGCACAGTGCTTTGACAGAGGTGTAATGTGTCGTGTGTTGTGTCCTGAACAGAGCATAGCTGCAGACACTGAGCCTGGCCCTCAGTTGCACACTCCCTGAACCCTTTCCTCCGCTGTTTGGACTCTGGCCATTACATCAGACAACATGGCTGTCCTCAACAACAACAAAAACAATAATAGCAATACATTGTGTATAAATGTATGATATCCATGTTCTCTGTCTTATTAATCTGTGTTATTCAATATTTTGAGCACTGTTAGCACCTTGCATTTTTTTATTCTATTCATACCTGTTTATCGAGGCCTACTCATCATTACAATGACCTGTCAATTTTAAGGTGCTCTTACGTATGTATCTATCCATTATGCATGCGTTGCTGTTCCGTCTGCGAGAGTCCACTCCACACACTAACTTTGCTGTGGTTCAGGCAAGTCCCTGAATTCTACTGCTCTTTTGTTTGAAGAAAGTTATTTTTTCCTTTCTCAGGAAGCAAATGAGAGCAGATCCTGTTTTCTCACAGCCCCCCCCCCCCCCTCCCCCCTTAGTAAGTGTTATCATTCACTCTAGATTTCACTCAATTAGGTGCATTATGTTTGTGGGGCCTGCCCAAACTGCTGGGACACACATGGCTTTTCAGCTCTCTGCAATAGCCAGGCCCCAGAAACCCCAGAGGCCAGACCTTTGGGGGAGCTTGGGTGTATTCTCAGGGGCCGGGCCTCGTGAGCGTCAGGGGCTCCCGGACCATTTCCCTTCGAGAGGCAGCTCCTTTGGTGCTTTTCTGTGGCAAAGCGTAGTGGTAATTGAAAGGAATAGCCTGTCACACTGCACGTGCAGGCTGCTTTTAATTGAGCGAGGCCTCATGATTGCATGTGGAATAGCTCTGGGACTAGGCGCGCTGTTTGTGTGTATAATGGGTGGGGCCCGACCGCTATAGGGTGTGCTCAGTTCAGTTTCTGCCCTCCAGAGAGACATACTTCTGTTAAACAATGACATATTCATTCCCTGGACAACAGCGTTTTAATGCTGCAAGTGCATTTAGGAGATTATTCAATTGTATAACTGATTAAAGCTGACTTTTCCATCCAAACCCAGTGCGCTTTCCCATGCGTTTTCCCTTGTTCTACCTGATCCATGAAGTTGCTGAAGCGCATTCTGCACTGCAGAGCGCGGTGAGTCCCAGGGCTCTGCTTTTTACTGTACCTTGAGCGCTGAGATGTTGGGAGACCGAAAGCTTCCAGGAATTCCAGGGCGCTCTCTGTTCAGCTCCAGCACATACTGCGCACACATGGACACTTCCCCCGGCCCTGAACGTGGATCAGCACGTGCACTGTCCCCCGCACCAGCGCTCACACTGCGCTGACTGCAGTACTGTGTGTGTGTGTGCATGTGTGTGTGGGTGTCTGTGTGTGTCTGTGTGTGTGTATGTCCTGTGCTGACTGCAGTACCATGTGTGTGTGTGTGTGTGTCTGTCTGTGAGTGGCACATTCTGCACGTGCACTGTCCCCTGGACCAGCGCTGGCAGTGTGCTGACTGCAGTACCGTTTCTCTGTGTGTGTGAGAGTGGAAAATCTTGCTTTAGCGCAGGCTGATGTTGAGTAATTAAGGAACAAGGCCGTGGGCATTTGAAACTGCCGGTCCTCGGCCTGTTTGCGGGCCGCTGCTTTGTTGTGGCGCGAGGAGCAGTGGAGAACGGGAGGAGCTGGGGAGAACGTGAGGAGCAGGGGAGAACGGGAGGAGCAGTGGAGAACGGGAGGAGCTGGGGCGAACGGGAGGAGCAGGGAGAACGTGAGGAGCAGGGGAGAACGTGAGGAGCAGGGGAGAACGGGAGGAGCAGGGGAGAACATGTGGAGCAGGGGAGAACGGGAGGAGCAGGGGAGAACGGGAGGAGCTGGGGAGAACGGGAGGAGCAGGGGAGAACATGTGGAGCAGGGGAGAACGGGAGGAGCAGGGGAGAACGGGAGGAGCTGGGGCGAACGGGAGGAGCAGGGAGAACGTGAGGAGCAGGGGAGAACGGGAGGAGCTGGGGAGAACGGGAGGAGCAGGGGAGAACATGTGGAGCAGGGGAGAACGTGAGGAGCAGGGGAGAACGGGAGGAGCAGGGGAGAACATGTGGAGCAGGGGAGAACGGGAGGAGCAGGGGAGAACGTGAGGAGCAGGGGAGAACGGGAGGAGCTGGGGCGAACGGGAGGAGCAGGGGAGAACTGGAGGAGCAGGGGAGAACGTGAGGAGCAGGGGAGAACGGGAGGAGCAGGGGAGAACGTGAGGAGCAGGGAGAACGTGAGGAGCAGGGGAGAACGGGAGGAGCTGGGGAGAACGGGAGGAGCAGGGGAGAACGGGAGGAGCAGGGGAGAACGTGAGGAGCAGGGGAGAACGTGAGGAGCAGGGGAGAATGCGGCGGTGTTTGTGTCGCCACGCTGCTGAGCCGGGGGCCGTGCATGCGCACTTCAGGAGGAGAGACCTGTGGGGAGGGCTGGGAGGAACACACAGAGCCTTGTCCCTCTTCCCACAGCTGCAGGGCCCAAGCTCAGGTTTCACTGAGTGCTGCAGCATGCCTCCAAACACACACACACAGACCTGCAAGCATGCACACGCACACACACACACACACACACACACACACACACACTTGTGCACATGCCTGCATGCGCACACACATGCACATGCATGCTTGCGCACATACACACACACACACGGACATGCACGCATGCACACACATGCACACACACAGACATGCACGCATGCTTACACACACACACACACACACACGCTCACACACATGCATGCATGCACATACGCATGTACACAAACACATACCAGATAGCTCTAGCAGTGCAGATTTAATATGAGCTCTGCCCTGCTATGACCCCACCCTTTTTTCGCTGTGGCTCTCTTTACCTCAGAGTCTGAGGCCAAGGTTGCAAGCCAAATCCCTCACACATACACACGCACACACGCACACACGCACACATGTCAGCCTGGCACAGAGAGAATAGCCCCAGCACAGTAAAAAGAGTTCCACTGTTTTCTGCAGCCTGTGTAGAAACATGGAGGTGATTTGAGGTGGAGCGCATTCTGTGTTGTGATTTACCGAGGAGACTATAACTTGTATCTGGACAGGGGTTACAGAAAATTTTAATTTGAAATTTTAACTTGAAATAAAAAGTGAAAACTCATCATGAAAATAGATTCAAGTCGGGAAATTTAAATTCTGTTTAAATATTACAAATTATAATTACTGCAATACAAATTCAATCTAGATTTTGGTGGGCAGTCATTTCTGCCTATATGTTCCACCCACACCACTGCAATACTACTTGTGCCGTCACTTGTGATTAAAAGGCCCTGCTTCAACTGATGCTCTTTACTCTCTCAACATCTGGCTCTCTCCCATTTCTACACACAAGCCTCTCACAAGCTATTCTCCCGAATGTATTTTGACTGGTCAAGGTAAGATGTCCCATGTCTCAAATGATAAGCAGAAAGTCGTTTTTGGATGGTTTCTCAGTTGCCAAATTAAAATAATTGTGTGGTCTATGCATGATTTAACGGCAGCATCTCGTGGATCAATAATATCATGTCAGTGGGTTAGGGTCTGGTCCCATTGGAGCCCCCTCTCTCTCCATGGCACATTGAGACAGTCAACCCTTGACATCAATGATATGTACTTTATTTACCAGTGATTCCTTGCACTAGCAAGCTTACCGCCTATTTTAAAGAGATCCCACTATAGAGTGCGCAGACTACTGTATTTATTTTCTCCTCAAAAATAACCTGTTTTAATTTAGTCTTTGCTATATCTTTTGCCACTGTATTGCAGTTTTATCAATGTTTCTCTTAAAAAAAAAAAAAGTAACCTCAATATCTTGAAAAGTATCCTTTCTGGGAATGCAATTTAGAGTGCAGCCGAGGAAAAGTGTTTTATTGGATGTGCTATGCAGTGCTTTCCCTTGGCTGCACTCGTACGGATCATTCCTCGCTGTTTTGCTGCTCTTATGTATTCTTTGGCTTTGCTTTTTAAAGTGGTGCAAGGGGACATGTTTTGGAATATCAAAAAAACATCCTCTTCATTACGCCCTGCGGGCTTTCATGTGATGCAGTCATGTGCTGCAGGCCCTGAAGGCCACATGACCTGGACATGGGAAGAGTTACACAGGTGGTGTAGGGAGGTGTAGTTCTAGCCGTTTGAGCTAGGTGCTGACAGCAGGCCTAAAGACCATGGGTGAGTGAAAGTGAGTGTAGTACTGGGCTTATTCTGCCGGAGATTGATACCCACAGGGACTGCTGGCCCAGACCCTTTACTTCGACCCAGCTGCAGGCGGAAATTGTTTTTGGCGATGCATCATGGGTAAGCTTTCCACCAAATGAATGTGTCATGGTGAGTTGGCTTGCGGTGACGGTGCAGGTGTTTGAGCGCTGATCAAAGAGGCCAGGTCTTTCAACATGGAGCTGGGGTTGGGTCGCCCTCTCCTGTTTCAGCCACTCCTGTATCTGTCAGGATTTTAGCTGGACTTTCTCCTTCCATGGAATATTACTTCATCCTCCTGTGTTATGTGGTAGAGCCCATATCAGTGGTTCCTTTCTATTGCTTTGAGGGTCCCATTTCCCTCTGACTTCAGTAAGTGTAAGAGGCAGCTTGTTTCTGTGGAAGAGAGATTGACTGGGGAGAGGGAGGAAGAGCCACTTTCCTCCCTCTCCCCAGTCAATCTCTCTTCCACAGAAACAGACTCATCTCCCTGCCACTGGGCCTTGTGTTGTCATTGGCAGCTGCAGATGAGCTCTGCCAGACCCAGTGAAAGCAGGAGGGGTCTGAGGGCCAGTGGAGGTAGAGTTATTTCCCTTTTTTCTTCAGAAAGCTCAGTTCTGGCGCTCGGGCCGGGTGAGGCACAGGCTCTGGCCTGCTCTCCGTTTCCTTTTTTCCTCAACGCTTAAGTGCGACGACATGAAACCAAATCCTTCCTGGTCGTCCCACAAAAGATTCTTGCCTGGGAGCACTGAAGGGCTCCAGTGAGCAGAAAAAGAAACTTTGAGCTGAATATAACTTTCAGCTGTTGCGCCACAGGGCTGCCAGCATCTGCGTACAGTATATATCAATTTTTCCACATGGATAAATCTCTTCTGTCATTTTCTTCCTTTTCTACCCATCCCAAATTGCTTTTTGACCACTGGTTTGCTTTTTCTTTGCTGTCACTGGCTGTGGTTTATGTATTTCCCCCATTTTTGGTTTCCATGGCTGAATTGACGGGACCACAGCGCATTCCTTTGGTTAATTCAAAAACCCCTGTGGGGTTTAATGGGTGGGCCATTTATTCTTTATTTTTTATTTTCTTGAAGCCAATGGCTGGCTATTTTATTAGCAATTATAACTCCCTTCTATAGTTCAAAGAATGCCTTTATAGAGAACAGGAAAAAACAGGCTCTCTCATAAGCACCGGAGATAATATTAGTGTATTGTCTTTTGAGTTAAATGGCCATATTAAAGACCCTTTTAAAACCCAGGGAAGGGCCTAGGTACAGCAGGTGAGCCTCTTAGAGAGACTGTTATTATAACCACACCAGGAGCCGCTGCTTCAAGTCCCCGTTAGCCTTCTAAGAGCCTTTCTGCTGGGGATAATGCTCCTTTTATTCCTGGGGATAGCTGTGCAGATGAAATTGTCCTGGAGCCGCAGCGGTCCCCCAGACGGAGGTGTCTCCAGACGGGTGCGGCTCAGCTGTGTGAGGACCGCGTCGCTTGGCCTCTCCAGCTCGGCGTCTTGGCAGGTGCACGGAGAGGCTCCTCGTTAATCACGGCTCTACGCGTCGTGAAAGCCGTGATTTATCTCACAGCGCACTGCTTTCAAAGAAGGAAAAATCCTTCTTCATATTTTAATACACACAATAAATTTCACTGTTTTCTCTGCTCCAGTGACGGCTCGGAGCTTTACAGAAGGGCTTTCCTGAGCACTGTTGGAGAGGGCTGCGGGTTCAGGGGAGATGGAAGGTTGAAAGCCAAAAGGCATTAAATTAGACCTATTTGGGGTGGCTTTTAAACCATTTAAAACCCAGTTCATTCTCATGTGTGGCTGCACTGAGGAACAATGGGGGAATCTTATGTGATTCCCTTTCTGCTATTCCATGCTCGTCTGCGTCTGTGTTCAGTATACTGATGCAATAGTGCCAATATTTTCTTTCATTAGCAGCCAGTAAACAATTTCTATTCATAGAGAGGACAAAGAATCGGCAGGCATTGTTCCAGTTCTTTCTTTTGTTGTTGTTCGACTGTGAAGGAATATTAACATGCCACCTAATCACAGTGCAAGCCAACATAGCCACAAGGCTCCAGTCCTCCGCCCCAGAAGGACCCTAGGGACCAGTCCCATCTCTGTGGCTTTGGATCTCTGGATGAGAGCAGGCAGTAGCAGAGCACAGCTGCTGCAGTCCAGAGTGATGACTGTAGCACCTACTCTGAAGGAGATAAGACCCGTTGTAAATCTGGGGCTTCTTCCCAGCCTGAATGTCCCTACCAAATTTTTTCGGATCATTACAGAGCTCCCTTTGTGTGATTTGTTCCCATACTGGCTGGCCGGAAGCCGGTTCAGAAACGTGCGTCTGGTTTATTTCATTTATTTCCCCCAAACCTGGAGGCTCAGTCTCATATCTCAAGGGCTTTGTCGCCCTTATAACTGAACTTGCCTTATTTGAGAAACGTCACTTAGCGTCAGGCCAGGTTACATGCATAGCTTTGCGGTTGGAGTGCTTTGTTTCAAAGCCCCACAGCTGAGGCTTTGAGTTTTTTATGGTGGTCTGACTGTAAAGAAATCAGCAAGACAATTCCTCATGGCCATTCCTCATGATAGTTACCCTGGGAAGCATGAAGAAGAGAGAGCACCATGCTCTCAGCGCTACGTCTCTCCTCTGATCCCACAGATCAAAGCAAGGTACTAGATGCTGTCCCTGTGTTATGTAGTTCCAGCTACTCAACTCTGTTCTTTCTCAGTTAGGTTTTTGTACTGTCAATACAAATTTGCTAAATTACTTCACTGATTTCACATGGGAATATTGTGTGTGGATGGGGGCGGAGCTTTGAGGCCAATGTTTCAGATGGATTTTGTTAAATAGAACTTATCCAAACCTGACAAATTTGTATACTGAACTGGAATATAACACAGGGAAATTTGTCAACATGGAAATTGGAGATAGAGAGGTTTTTCTTTTTGGGAGTGGAGGGAGGGGGGGTCCCCCATCATGCACTGGGTAGAGAGATAATTTGAACAGTTCAAAGTGTAACATTGTGAGACATTGATGCTCTGTCACACATTAAAAGAAAAAACAAAATGGCAGGGGCTCAAAATACTTATACCAGTATCTAAATGGCACATGTAAATTAATTAAACATACTATGCAATACTCATCCATGTAGTCCCAAGATTGAGCACATGGGTGCAGTGCTGATCCTTACAGCACACACACACACACACACACACCCACACATGCATGCACACACACACGCACACATACACACATGCATGCACACACACACAGCTTGCACATTTCACTGTGTACATTTAAGAGTACACATATGTTTAGGAATAAGATTTAGGAAGAAACATAATCTAATGTAGGTGCATTGGTCAGACTTTGTATTAATAAAATTAATAATAAAATCTTCATGAACACATAGCAGCACCACCACTTTAATGCAGTTCATTAAGCCACCGCTTAATGATGGCTGAAGAGAATATATCAAACCTTCATGCAAATTATTGTATTTTATTATCTTATATTTTTACTCATTATATGAGCAGAAGTTACTCATCAATTAAGGCACTGCATTTATTTATAACACATCTATAACCCCTTTATGCCTTTCTTGTGACACACACAAAGCTACACTTAAAACTAGTGCGACTGATTTATTCATAGGAACAGGGCATAATCTGACGGAATTGAGGAGAAGTGGTTGGAGGCCTGTAAGTGATATTATTATGTGTAAGCCCAAAGAGACTGTTTACTCTTTAACATTGAATTGCCCATAATTAAATGAATAGGTCACAAAATGCATAAGATGCAAATGGTAAGAATTTGTTCTTTAGATCCAGAAGTGTGATTAGATTGGCTGTAATGAGTTTCCCTTAAAGACCCATTCACAGGCATGAACCAGTACCAGACTACTGGAGAAGTACATCCCCATTATGGACCATTCTGATCTACAAAGACCAATGATCTATGGACAACTGTTCATGTGAATTGAATTGTTTTGATAATGCAGTGTTGTTGCAGAGGGTGAACCTTTACCCCTTTCACTTACATGCACACACACACACTCACATGCAGACCAGATGCACAGGCACACATACACACACACACACACACACATATACACACACACACACACACACACACGTATCGTACCTGCTTATGGACTGAATGAGATACGTTACCTTCTGCCAAAGGACTGATGAAATGGCTGTGGCAATATCAAAAAAAGGTGGCTCTCCCAACCCTTCAGCAGAGAGGTGATCCATGTCACAAAAGATCACTGAGCTTAGGCTGTTCACTAATGTAACTACTAGTGCCTGTCCTTCTTTGCAAGGTTTATGGAGATAAAGATAATATGTTGTGTCTTCATTGTGACACAGGGGGAGATGCTGATTTGTATGTATTGGAGTATTATTGTGTGCCATGGGCTAATAGCAGTCCCTCTCCAAAGCGAACGCTGGAATGCGGACAGCTGGAGATGGGGATTGCGGCCATATGCTGAGCTGTCACTGACAGTGCGCTGATACATTCAGGATTTAATGGTATTCTGCTCTCGTACCTCCCGTCTACTTCCTTTCCTGTCTAAATGCTGCTGGAGCTGCCAAATGGGGCAGCAAACTAATTCCTCGCAAGTAAATGGAAGAATCCTGCAGGGTTTTAGACTTTAGAAGGGCTTGCTGTACGAGATGGCTGGTGTTAGGCCAGCCAGCGTCATCATCAATGCCACAGTGATGGATGGTCCATACTCAATGCGGTGTCTGTGGAGTTATGACTGAGATTAATTCATTATCTCTGTAGATATAGGCATAACAGAGAAGGTCTCACTGAACAAGTGCCCACCTCACAGTCACATGACCTTTTCAAAACCAACCAAACTGGCAGCCTAGTTATCACATACCTATTTGATCAGTGACATAGAAAGCACTTATTGGTCAATCGTTAATAGTGGTCATTTACTATAGCCTCTGCATCCATTCAGTAGTCTGTAGCATTGCAGTGCCCAGGTTTTGTGCTTAAGTTGTTTACAGTATCAGTGGTGAGTTGTAAATCTGAGGCTGGACCAAAATGAAATGCTCTAAAGCAGACATTTTAAAAGTAGTTTATCAGTTTCATGAGATGAATGTGTGCACTTGAAAGGTCCCAAGAATCAGTTGATTTTTAGCGTAAACTAGCTGGCATATCACTAGACAAATTCTTTTGAAGGCTTGGATATTGTGATTTATCTGATAAAGCACATGTCCCTGCTCTGACAAAGTGAGTATGATTAAAGCTATATTTTCTTATGGATAAGCAGGAATGTAATAAGCTGATTCTTTATGTCCACTGACATGGCTATCTGGCCATGGGTTAATATTGCTCTCAAACATCATGTGACAATTAAGTGTATAATATATGTAATTGCTAATGTATATGAAAATATATATTTTAAATGAAAAACTATTCCCATAAGATTCCCATAAATAGAAACAAATGCAGGAATTATTTAAAAAAATATCGACAGTACATGCTTTTTCTGGAATTTCCTGATTTTTAATTTCCTGAATTTCCTCCATTGGTTTCTTAAAGGTCCCATATTGTACACCTTTCCAATGTTTTATTTTATGTCCCGATATCCATAATAAGATATTTGTGTGGTTTTAAGAACCAAAAACAATCTCTATCCAGTTTTATATTCCCATTCTCCAGCACCTCTCATGAGCTTTACCAAGAACAGGCTGTTTTAGTGTCTTTAAGGCTCATTGAAATCAATGAACCTGATTTTGATTGGCTGGCTAGCTCCAATGAACTGAACACCATCTGTGCCAAGTGCTTGGATAAGTTGAGCCATGCTGAAGCAAATGAGAGCATCATTATCGTCCAATTGGCTTGTTTAAAACTATTAAAGAGCTATGCTGTGGTATAACAGATGTACATGGATGCTCACACTGAAATAATTTAGTAAAATAATCCAAGCAATATTTATGTTTTATCTTGTGAGTTTGGCTACTGCTGTCTTCAGTTCAAGAGTTCTTGCAGTTTGAATTCTCAGAAATTTTTTACATTATTGAAGACATACCTATACCTCTTTGCAGTTTGAATTATTTGGGCACTTTATTAGGAACACCTGTACACCTAATCAACCAATCGTATGGTAGCAGTGCAAAGCATAAAATCACGCAGATATGGGTCAGGAGCTTCAGTTAATTTTCACATCAACCAAAAAATGTGATCTAAGTGACTTTGACAGAGGAATGATTGTTGGTGCCAGAGTGGTTTGAGTATCTCAGAAACTGCTGATCTCCTGGGATTTTCACGCACAACAGTCTCTAGAGCAGGGATCACCAACCCTATGCCCGCGGCACCCGGTCGCCCGTTGGCTCCTTCTCAGTCGCCCGTGGGACTTGTTCTAAAAATAGCAAGTCGCCCTTATGGTTCGCAAAAAAAAATATGCTGCGCCTTATGTAAATTCTATTGAAAGTTTCACATATGCGAATTTTTAGGTGATAATCTAAAATATATATAGATATCAAAACAATATGCATCTGTATAGTTCGAGGTCATAGTTCACCAGTCACCTGCGCATGACAATTAACCCCGCTTTTGCTAGCTAATACATCAATGATTATACCGCGCTAAAAAACTTGGCTGAGAGGAAAAAAAAAAACGTATGTTTTTAACAAAGACTGGGAAGAGGAGTTGAAGAAGGCCAAAAAGGCAACCGAAGCTTCATTCAGAGCTACACATTATTTGATTAAAAACAAGAAGACATTTTCTGATGGAGAGATTGTTAAGGGGGCTCTGATGATAATCGTAGAGACTGTTTTTAAAGACGATAAAAATGGGTCCGATGTTATCTCAAGTCTGGCAAGTACAGTGACCAGAAGAGTGTCCGCTATGTCCGATATGTCCGATAACTTGAATGAGCAGCTGGACAAGGACTTAAGTACATGCCAGTGGTTCAGCATCCAATGTGATGAGTATGTGGACAGCAGCAGTACAGCTCAACTAATGGTGTTTATTCGCATGGTATTTGATATTTGATTTGGTATTCCACTAAAGAAGAGCTCCTCACGCTGATACCGCTGAGGACAACTACACGAGGAGTGGACATCTACAACGCGATAAAAACTTTCTTCGTGGAGAAAAAAGTGCCGCTGGAGAAGCTCGTGTCGGTAACTACCGATGGTGCACCGGCAATGGTAGGATGCCGTGTGGGCTTCATTGCGCATTGCAAGAATGACCCAGACTTTCCACCTTTCCTACACTACCACTGTATGATCCACCAGCAGGCGATATGCGCGAAAGTGACCAGGTTTGACCATGTAATGACCCCCGTTGTAAAAATCATCAATAGCATTCGCGCTAAAGCCAAACAACACCGGACATTTAAGGTGCTTTTGGAGGAGCTTTCCGCAGAATATGGAGACCTGTTGCTGCATACAGAAATCCGATGGCTCAGCAGAGGGCGGATTTTGAAACGTTTCTTGGCACTTTTGGGTGAAATAAAGGAGTTTATGCAGAGCAGAGAAGAGGACACCTCCTTCTTGGACAACACTGAGTGGTTGCTTGACCTTGCCTTTTTAACAGACGTCACAGAAAAACTGAACAATTTGAACTGTGAGCTGCAAGGCACAGGTAAGACGGTCACAAATATGATAAGTGCTGTAAAAGCTTTTAAAGCTAAAATGAACATTTTCTCTGCGCATTTGCAAAGAAAAAGTGTTGTGCACTTCCCCTCTGTGCAAGAAGTTCTTAGTGACAATGTTTCTGCATCTGTGGCTTTTGATAAAGCTGTAGAAAAATACTGCCAAGTGATTAACAAACTGATGAAAGAGTTTGAGAACAGATTTTGTGATTTTGAGCAAATTGAGCCATGTGTGTCATTCATTTCAAATCCCTTTATGTCAGCTGAGAACCTAAGTACAACCTTCACCTTGGATGCAGGGCAGGTGGAAATGGCAAAATAATAACTTAGCAAAATGACCTGTACCTTAAAGCACATCTGAGTAACCCAAACTTTTAGAACCTAGTGGACATGGAAAAGTACAAATCTATCTGCACAGCAGCTATGAAGGTTGCTTGTCTCTTCGGATCCACTTATCTCTGTGAATCAGCCTTTTCCAATATGAACTTTATAAAAAATAAACACCGAACACGCCTAACTGATTCACATCTGCAGGAGTCACTGAGAGTGGCAGTGTCAAACTATACACCAGAATACAGCAAACTAGTGGACAAAATGGAATGCCAGGTTTCTCACTAACTGACAGACAAGACTGAACAGTGTTTTAGTAAAACACCATGTTACCTGGTCAATTGATCATTGTTTATTGATTAAATCAGATTCAAAGTTGGAGTTGACACAATCTCATGTATTGGGAAAAAAACAATTTGAGTTCTGTTTTTTGTTGTTCATTTGCACAAAATAAATGTCACTTTGACAATGAAACATAAATACATTAATTTACAAATACTTGTTTTTGATTTGTTTATACATATGTTTTGAGCTGGTATCCCTCAAGCCATTTGGGAATCTTAAGGTAGCCCTCAGCTTTAAAAAGGTTGGTGACCCCTGCTCTAGAGTTTGCAGAGAGTGGTGCAAAAAAAACGAAAAACATCTAGTGAGCCGCAGTTCTGTGGGAGCCAGACTGCTCAAAGCTGACAGGAAGGTGGCAGTAACGCAAATAACCATTACAACTGTGGTATGCAGAATAGCATCTCTGAACACACAACGCCTCAAACCTGAGCTGTTGTATTTCCTTCCACCTGAACGCTCTCTCCAGACACAGCGATACCCAGCAGCCCCCGGCTGCCAGACAGCGCATCTGCCGGAGGGGCTGTGAGCCCACACTGAGGTCTTCTCCACACCGGGCCGTCAGTAAATCACCTATGCGGATGGTGTCTGCCCTTCAGTGACCTGCCATGTCCATTACAGTTAGCGCAGTTACAGTTTGAGTTACGGCTCCTGTAATGCTTTACTGCCAGTGGGAGGGACGGATCTCTGCGCTGCTGAAGAGAAGAGGAAAGTCTGGCTTTCCCAAAAAAGAAAGCAAAAGAAAATGCTCAGATGGCTTTTTATCGACTGCCAATGACACAACCTATTTATTTTCCCCATATATAAAAAATCTCTTGATTCAGATTCTGAACTCTACATTTTCTCTGCATGTTTCTCTGGTTGTTTCTAGTTGTCCTTAGAACGGGTGATTTTCACCTTCCCTATCATTCAATCATCAGATTCATGCTGTAAAAGGTTTAAAAACAAGCAGGATTACAAATGGCCACTGTCCTCTTCTGTTTAGCGCTCTCTTTCTGAAGAATATTAAATGCATGAGTTGTTTTTTCCTGAAGTGAACCAAACTGGCAGGCGCACTCCCCCCTCCAGCTGAATCTAGGCCTTCCTCTGTGACTCCAAAGGGTCCCCTCGCCTTGGCAACGGCACCAGCTCCATAAAGCAGAGGAATGAGTAGCAAATCGCTGGCAGTTACAACTATCAAATTTGGAGTTCAAACGGTTGGGAAAGGCCCTGTCTTTATTCGCGGAGGTGACGGTAATGCGCACTATATCATGGGATCAGTCCTTTTTTTTCTTATCACACTGAGAGATGTGAAAATGCGGGGAATCTGAAAGGCTCAGGTAAGGGTGCGAGAGAGGCCTGCTATTCCTCGGCTCAGCTTATGCCCAGTCTTATTATGTTTTGATAGCATACACCCTCCCGTCAGCACAGGAGATATCTGCAATATCCTGCAATTTACAGGCGAGGAATCTGTAGCCCTATGGCAGCCCTGGAAAAAAAGAAATCCTCTCTGTCGCTTTCTGAAGGCTGTATTTTAGATTTTTTTGTTATTAAAAGAAAACATCTCTGAGGCAGCCGCAGTAACCTGCTTTAAAGCTCTTCTCAAGAAGACAACCCTCTGTTCGATGTGGAAAGATCACAAACAGCTGTGTCTTTCCCTCGTGTACACAGCAGCCATTTTCCCGCTTACTGCAGCCATGGCCTAGTCTCCATGACTGAACTCTAGTTTGCCTCAGTGTCCTCTATTTCAGAGCCACTGCTGGAAAATGTGGATAAAAACATCAAAAGCCTAGTTGTTATTCTTGCTTTCCCTATGCGGCAATAAAACAAGCTGTTGGTTGAAATGGAATGAATGATGTTTTATTTGAGCCAAGCAGGGATAGAGGGATAGAGGGAGAGTTGCATTCTACTATACAAATTTTGCAGTTTTGCATCATGGGATACTGTATGGACACATGTCCAAAGATGCTAATTATCAATGCTGACAAAATTCATACTATACAGTAGAATGCTACTTAGCCATATTTGGTTCCTGAATAGAGGCTGGCCATTGGCTCTCTGCAGGACTCAGCCATCCACTGTATTTCTACTATGAACACATTGTAACATGTGAAGGAACAGAGGAAAACCAGACGGCCCTCTCTCCAAGTTCACCCTTGACAGCCAGTTACAGTATGTTCTCAATTTAGTGTTAGAAAAAGTGTCAGAAAATATTTAAGGGAAAGAAATAGCAAATGAAAAATGGCTAATCCCATTCTTTTCAAGGTGTGTGGTTGTTTAATGTGCTTGGATCAGATTGTTTCACATTCCTGTTCTCAATACAGTACTTTGGAAAATAAACCATGGAAAAACACTCACATAGAAACCATAAAAAATAATGAAAGAAGAAATAAAGTTCTTGGCTCCCCTCTGTCATCCAAAGTAATTGTCAGCAGTCAGGGGTTCTCATAACAGCAAACCCAAAGATCAGCTGGGAAGCACAGTATTAGTGGACTGTGCTGGGTGGTAAAGCCAAGTCCACACCATTTAAAAACATATATAAATAAAAAAATTAATAAATAAATAAATATTTTGGGTGCACCTGTAGGTCACAGGCCTTAGATTTCTTTGTCGTTGAGTACTAGCATTCAAATCAATTAATAACCTTTGTTTGCACTTAAAGACAAACTAAGATTGCTACAAATATTGTCAGCTACTGTGAATCTTGCTAATGTCTTGCTTGCTTTTCCAGAGGATTTACTTTGGGCCGTCAAATCAGAATCATTCATCAAAACCCCCATCATCACCAATGTGGACAACAATTTATTTTAATGTTTTCACTTCTGTTTGTACATTTCTTACTGCAGTGCCAGGAGCTCATTGTCTATTGTGGAGGTCTCAGGCTCATTCCTCTGCCCTATGTGCTCCACCCCCATCACTTAGCTCCAGGTCTCATGTCCAGCCTTTACCTTCAGTTTAGACTCATGGGAAGAAGGGAATTTCCTTTTGTTAAATGCTTTCCGTTTAGTGGGAGACCTTTAAAGCCTTCATCTCTCTGTTAGAGAGCGGAGATTAAGTGATTTTTCCATTTCTCAGAGATCATCAGAAATCCAGCGCTCATTCCAAAAGTCTCTATTTACAGACTTTTGGAATGAATTTAAAATTATAGGGTTTTATTTTTATATGTTGTCTGATAAAAGTGTATTCATGTAACCTCTGTACCTGCATGTTATCCATAATATGTGTAAGCTTGAGGCTCCTCCATGTTTCAGGCTTATACTCCATATCAGTATTTTAGTCTCACATCATACGCATCATTAGCCCTTTATTTCACATTTAAACTCCCTTTAATCTTTGTTAAGGGGCAGGGTTTCTTTCTAAAAACAGGAGCGGGCCACTGCCTGTTTATAATAAGATCTAGTGGGGCCAGAATATTGAAAACAAGGTTAATTAGATCGATTTGGGTCATGGTCTCTGTGTTCTGTCTGTTCTCGAGATGATCCTACGAGCCTCAGCCAGACTAATCTATAAGTATATGTTGTGACCCATAGTCCCCAGTGTGGGGCTGGTCTCAGTTCAGTGCCCATGTTAACCCATATCTCAACATGGAGAGTGTGTGTGTGTGTGTGTGTATGGGTGGGTGTTGTGCGCGTGTGTGTGTGTGTATGTATGTATGGGTGGGTGTTGTGCGTGTGTGTGTGTGTGTGTGTGTGTGTGTGTGTGTGTGTGTGGGTGGGTGTTGTGCGTGTGTGTGTGTGTGTGTGTGTGTGTATGGGTGGGTGTTGTGCGTGTGTGTGTGTGTGTGTGTGTGTGCGCCCCCCAGAGGAGCCTGCTCCTGGCTTTAATGAGGAAACAAATGGCGTGTGACGGGGCAGGGAGGGCAGGGTCTCCACGTTGTCTGAAATACCCTCTGGGGAGTTTTGCCCCCCTCAGATCCTCTGGATCCCACTCTTGGCTCTGCTCGGTCTGCAATTAAAACACAGCATTAGACGCTCTCACCACCCCCCACACGGTCTAAATGCACAGCACAAATAGGCTGTCTCCTTTTCCTCACAACAAAAAGAAGGCCCCTCATCTGCGATGGGATCCCCTGATAGTTGTGATGAGCTTGGAGGTTGGATGCTGCCAGTCACCCCAGCCAGGTCTGTAACCCAGCCGCTGGTGTGAAATCAAATTAGGATGTGTGAAATGGAACCATATTTCATCCCCAAGCCATTTTTCAAAGGCAGCCAAAACATATCAGGGTTAAATATATGAAATGGTGGGCCTGATCTGAAAGCAACAGCGAGGTAATTGTGCCACAGAATGGACTATAACGTTACATGAGACAAGACCTTCAGGTCTGCAAGAGCTATGTCAACTGACCCAACTTCTAGCAATGTAGAGTTGTTCTTCTATACTTTTGAAAACTGAAAATGAAGGACCATACTTTTTCAGTTTGAGAGCTCAGGGCTGCTTCCGAAATCCCCTCAATGGTAAGATGGTCGTGTTCTGTGCAGCTTAACTCAGCTTCCACTAGAGTTATCCTGGGCAAATGAACTGAGGAGAGGGCCATCGGAGGTGTATGAGTATCGCTCCACTAGACAGGTCAACATGGTGTGCCATTAATCTGATTCCCTCTGCCTTCCTGGCACTAAGCCCTGGGAAGATGATCAGCAGCCAGGTTCCTCTTAACGCTTAATTAGCATGGACAATAACAGCTGAATTGCAGAGCGTAACTGTGAATGACCTAGAACTCATCTAATAAGACATGCAACAAGTGGGGAATTGAAGTGCTGTGGTGGAGAAATCATACTGAGCCTTTGATCTTAAAACAGAGGCCTCCCCAGCTGCTCCTAGCATGTGTAACCACACGTGAAAAGTTGATAAAGAGATATCATATTTTAGTAAGAAAGGAAGAAAGAAAGAAAGAAAGAAAGAAATAAAGCACTGATGGCTGTAAAGTTGCCACATGTCCGCAAACAGCTTTCTTGGTGTTTTTTGACCATGCCTGGACCAGGCTAATGTAGCCTCTAAAAAAGAAACAGACTTGTTTTCGTCTCCCTCTCTTTCAACAGACAAAATGTCTATAAGTGACACCAATGCTGTCACCATCGATGTGGCCCAGAGATTGTTTGCTTTATATACGCCTGCGATATTAGCCTTGCATTGTTTACAGTGTGCAGAAAATACTCAGTATTAGTAAACATGCACTTCCTGCGGCCACATCTGCGGCTAGGACTGTCAGCTCTCGACTGAATTCCAGCTAAGTGGTGCCGTTGTTCTTCTGGGCGAATTTGCACTCAGACGTGTCTGTATCATTCTTGTTGTTGTTCTTTTGTGAGTTTTAAATATTATCTTATGCTTACATTCTTTTTTTTGCGACTTCAAATTTCAGATCAAATTTCAGAGCTATTTTATTCCCGACAAATGGCCTGTTTTATTGTCCTGTGTCAACCCATGTAGAATAGTCATGTGTCTCATATATGTGATTGGCCATTGCACATTCAAAATGTAATAGTTACCCAGTCACCCGTCTCATCCCTGACCCTAACCCTAACTGAAACCCAAACCTTGTATCAGCTGAAAGAAGATGGTTTCTAGTTTGGTATCTGTTCCATGAGGGATTCATTTTCTCTCTCAAAGAATATTCATCAATAAAGGTGCAGAAAAAAGTTTGTATGGCTCTGAGGGACAAGAGATTTCTACTGTACTAAGAAAAGGGCAGTCAATTATTACGTGAAACATTTGACATACTATTTCTCATACTGGAAAGCTGAAGCATGACAACTATATGAGAAATTGCTTGGACACTATTATTTTTGACAAGACTGCTACTTTCTCCTGGATTTATAAAGAGGTCAGACTAGGATTACCTTCAGAACCTATCCTTTTACTGTTGTTTAAGCTTCTATCCTGGGGAAAGCCACAGGAGCTGGCTTTAGACCTTGTATCACCCACATTCCAGAAGCTCGGGAGAAACATTGATCCATTTGCTGGCTTATTCTGTTTTGGTTGAGAGAGAGAAAAGTTAATGGGGGACCATGCATTCACTTCTTCAGCTAGCACACACTTGGCTAGCCGGCGATGTGTAGGGGTGAGTGAGTGTGCCTGACACAGTTTCAGAGCGGACATGAGTAAGGCTTTGCCTTTGGGTAATCATCTGAAGGAAAATCATGTTAGCCACGTTGCGTTAACCTATTGCTTCTTACATGATGGATGTAGGAAGGGTAGCTGTCATACCCCCAATTTTTTGTATGGAGAAGCACAGAATGGTCAGTTAAAGTATGATTTGTTGGCCTTTGTTTCATATTACAAGCAAGGTTAATGCCAGGGAATTGAAATTCGCACATGCCCTGTCAAAAGCCCCTCATCCGATAAGAGGAGTGTAAGGGATGTCAGAACACAGAAGCAGGCCACAGTGACACTGGGCACAGGGTTATAAGTGAAATATTCACTGCACATAGGTCCCCACCTCACTTGAAAGGGCCCCTTCTTGCCTTATAACCGTTGTTCATGACAATGTGTGGAGCCACGGGAAGCTCCACACAAGAGAAAGTGCGCTTGGTTACCATCTCCCCTCCCCCCCTGTGCATGACTGCCATCACCTTATAACACCACCCCTGCCCCAAATAAAAATGTGTATACAGCTGCCAAAAGGCCAGGGGCAACCCTGACTGGGCGTATATATGGTGCTTTTGTGAAAGGTGTTCGCATCTATCTCATTCATCTTTGTCACATCCAGATCACTCCCAAATGGACTTGAATGTCAGTACTTCACCCAAGAAGAAATCCATTATGAGTGCAGTGGGGGTCTGATGTCTAAGCGGGAGCAGTACGGGAATTTTCCTATAGCCCTTAATTACATCCCCCCTTCCCCCTAGTAATTGTTCTAGGGCTGCCTGCATTGTTGTTGGCCTTGGTATTAGAGACGCAAACAGCCCCTGAGATCGAACCACAGTGGACGTGGGCCGTGTCATAAATACATAGCCTTTTGCCAGGGTATTGTCAGGGGAAGCTGTCCTTCATTAACTCAATGGTGGAAAAATTATAGCCATTCCACCAGTTAAATACATTGATGAAATCCATCTGTAAGCTGTTACAATCTGGCTTCAAGAGAGCATATGGTGACTGATTTTTTTATTTTCATTTTAAAGAGGGTATAATTAGCCTAGGCTCAGTAGAGAATGTTGCCGTCCTCGGCACAAGACTGAAAATACCCTTTAGTGTCCCCACTGCCTGCAACTCTGCAGCCTTCTCACACAACAAAGGATTCTTCAAATGTGACAAAGGGATAATCATTTTAAACAGGAATGAAACTTTATGTCACTAAATAAAAACATCAGCATTTTCACAACCCTGTTTACAAGAGTGCGCCATTGTCGCTGGCGAATGACACATTCACGGCATAAATCATAAAGGAAACTGAGGCAAATCGGGTCGTAAAGCCGCACCTCTGAAAAGCTGAGAGTCCGGATAGTGAGGTTACGCCCTGTGGAGTGCGTTTGGCTCAGGAGGGCAGGGACAGTGCTCTCAGATAGAATGTGCTGGAAAGACATCCTTTTGAGGGATCATGACACTTGCTGATAATTGGAATTCCAGTTAAAGGAATAATTTGGTTTCTAAATTATTTCAGTGTATATTTCCGATTGCCTGTTAACTGTTTATGTGTGTATTGAAGAATATTTTAGATACTTACAGGACTGCACAATTATCTGCTCGCTTTATTATGACTGGTATAGAGATATTAATGGGCTTGTAATTTAAAGAAAATATATTTCAAATAATCAGCGTGTACAGTGGTGTTATGTTTCCATAACATAGCATCACATAACATAACATCTTTATAGCCTTTGTTCACAGTTATTAACATAAAAATCTGATTTCATTGCATGCTTCATAGCATTCCTCACGTAAGGATGCTTACAAATTGAAATTGAAGCTAGTTACAATTTTTAACGACTAAGAAACATAAGAGAGTTGCTTAAGGTTATTAAGTAACTGTGACACATACTCTCCACTGTGGTTACTGTGTTACTTAAGGTTATTTATTTGAACGTGAATTTATGGCTGAGGAGTTGCAACTGGCTAAGATGTCTTTCCCATCATTCTTTTTGAAAAATCAAGCAATATACACAGATACAGGTAAAACCTCTGGGAATATACATTAATGTAACTATAAATGCTGCTTTGAAGGGCAAAAGTGGGTGCAATCCTTCCTGATAAACTGCTTTTACTAGGATGCGCATTAGTGCCCTGATGCGGTTGTGTGGATTTCTTTCTGCTGGTGATGTGTTTTGCTAGGATTTTAATGCATTCCTCCAGTGAGCACAGGCTTTGGCATTAATGCAGTGCAGTGCATTACATAGTTCTTTGGGATGCCTTCAAATGTAAGTGATACATACTTTCTGTATGGCTTGGGTTTCATTGAAGGTATACTATTGACATATATTAGTAAAGGTATATTGTCACATGACTTTATTGGTAACATATTATCTAATATGGGGCTCATATAAACTTGGCCCTTGGGAATTTCCGCACATTTGGAAACCATTGGATTTGAATGGAAACACATTACCGCAATGATGACAGAGAGGCCTAGAGTTCTTGGAGATTTCAAACAATAGCTACTCTTTTTACATCCCCTTAGTTTCCAAGAGGGAGTTTAATGGCTGAACAATGCATGCATAGAGTACAGCTTGGGACAGGCAGAAACAATGCTCCAAAAACACATTAGGGTCAAGGTGCCATGCTGGAAGAATTCCAGAGCATTTCTGGTCTCTCAAAACCAACTCTCATCCATCTGCAAACACACACAAGCGCACATTCGCACATTTGCGCACACACACACACACACACACAGGCATGTATGCATGCACGCACGCACACACACACACACACACACACACAGGCAAGCATGCACGCATGCACACACACACACACAAACACAGGCAAGCATGCACGCACTGTTATATCCAGGATGTAACACCCCCACCCTGGGGACATAACAGCACACAAACACACACACACACACACACACACACACACACACACACATTTAATGATCACAGTGATGAATACAGTAGGCTTTGTGCTAGACAGTGTGTTATGTGTCGGTGAGTGGTTTAGTAATTAAATCAGACCCACGTGCCCGTGTTTGCCGCCCTGTTTTGGATTTGAATAACACAGCCACCCTGACACCTTGACTACATACCCATGATTGAGATTGTGGAGAAAATTAAATGGCCATCTGTGTTAAACTCCTTTCTGCAGCTATTAAAGGTTTGTGTTGCATAAACACCTCATTTCCCAGGTTGTGTTTGGATGGCTGCAAGATGTTTATGCTATACCTACCTACCTGGCTGGGAGATTTCAGGGGTTTTCTCCATGCAGAGAGGTAATAGAGAGCCCGGAGAGAAGATTCACCCCTCAGCCCCCTCCCTGATGTATCTTTTTGTGCTGGTGCCAGCGCTACCTGGTGGAGATACGAGGGGCACAGCACAAGAGTCCATGTTTGCTGCCCCCGTCCAGGAGATGGGAGGAGCAGTCCCCTGGGAAACATACAGAGGAGCTGAGGCTACATGGAGAGGAAGCCACCCTGTGTCACTTCCTGTCCCTGCAGCAGTAAGCAGCAGCTAACATCTGAGTATCTCCGCTCTGCTACCATGTGCTTCTCACACCATTCTCCTCTTTCCCAATTCCTTATTTTTGATTCCTCCCAGTTTTCATTTTCCCATGTCATTTTAGCCCCTTTCTTCACTCCCTCATTTCTCTCCTTATTCCCATTGCTCTCTCACTCACTCACTCTTGATCGTTTGAAGTTCTTGAGTATCTGTTCCACTGCCGCCACCCTTTCCTGGCAGGCGAATAAAGGCAATAAAATAAAATAAGGAAAAGGTAATGAAGCTTAGATCACAAGTCCATATGGACTGTTACACTATTGGATATATTGTTTGGTAAAATTATAAACAGCATATATTTAAGCAGTATCATTCACACTACAAAAACCTTACCACAAGACTGCATAAATAATTTTAAAGATTTCTTCTTAAATCAATATTTTCCCTCTAGGCATATGCTTTTTTTTTTTTTTTTTTTCAGACATCACATTTTCATAGTTGAAATATGTTCTTAAGACTATACATTTTGTAGCCAGAGAAAACTGATAACAGGAGTGATTATTTTATACCGATTGGACACATTCTCGTTTTGAAACATTGCATAATACTGCTTTGTGACAGTCTGCATAAATAAATAAATAAATAAATAAAATAAATAAGACTGCATAAATAATTTTAAAGATTTCTTCTTAAATCAATATTTTCCCTCTAAGCATATGCTTTTTTTTTTTTTTTCAGACATCACATTTTCATAGTTGAAATATGTTCTTAAGACTATACATTTTGTAGCCAGAGAAAACTGATAACAGGAGTGATTATTTTATACCGGTTGGACACATTCTCGTTTTGAAACATTGCATAATACTGCTTTGTGACAGTCTGTCAAATATTTTCTACAGGGAGGGACACGTGGACTTCTTATGGCTTTTATGTTTGGGCCTTTCCCTAGGTATATCATTGATGCCTGTTTGACAAATTGAATCTCTAATTCAGTTGTTATGAGGAACAGTCCTCATCTGTTCCCTCAATGTATACTGTTGCTAGGCTGCTCTTTTCTTTTACCATTCTTTTACTTTTTCTCCTCAGTGGATGATTGCTAAATTCAGCATATAGCCACCAGATGTATGGCGGCACTCTTTGCAGTTCAGTTACAACAGTGGTCTACTGTGATGAAGATTTATGGCTTGTGTGTGCTAAAAGGCATCCATTATAATCGAGTAGACACCACTCTGGTTACAATAACTCCTGGAGTGTGACAGGCTAACTCTATCTCCTTCGGAAAATAATCTGCATATCCCAGAGCTTTCAACTGAAAGAGTAGTTTCAGCAACAGCAGGAAGACAAAATTCAATGCTGAGGCCACACAGACCTTGTAGGTATGCTGTTTATCTTCATTTTTTTTAACTTTCTCTTTGACAGGCAAGCAAAACTTTCCACATTACTGGGGTAGTGCACAACGGAAGAGGCAGGGTGTTAATTGAAGTGACTCCAAAGCACACATCCTTCTGAATGCAGGAGGACCCAGATCCCCTTCAACAATTACAGACACCAGAGCTTTATCTTTCAAAGGGAGAGTGAGAGATGTTTGGTTCTGGCCTGCCAATGCAGAGGATGCCTGTAAATAGAAAGGTCAGTTGTCACAGTCCTGTTGGGATACTGCTGGTTTCAGAGGTAGCTGTTGGGATCACGGAGGTCAATCCAGTGTGCGATGGTACATGGAGACGAGAGGGGGTGGCACAGACCGGCTCATTTAAGGATGCACGCTGATGCCCATCTCCTCTGTAACATCACTCATATGTAGACTCCGGAATGATTTCCTTAATGTTAGTGGGGACAACCTAATTTTAGGATTCACATTCTCCCCTGCCCCCCATCTCCACTCCCATAGTCCTGTTTATATAAGTTTTCATTCTCGTCCCACTGAATTAATTAAAGTTTTGGAAAATAATCATTGAAGTGGTGTTGCGATTTTGTCCTTAATCTGATTTGAGCAGTTTCAGCACTTTGGCAATTCTTCTGTGTCAGAAGGTTTTGGTTTTGTACAGGCAGATGTTTTGTTTCAGGAACTAAGTGTCCACACTTTCATTAGTCTGGTCTTCAGCCTTCAGCCAGGCAATCAGTCACACTATTCTATTCAACTGTTCAGACAGTCTATCAATTAAATGTGCATGTCACACAGAAAATGTATGTTGATACACAAACAAGCATACTAACAGCAGGAAAACCCCTGGACCCAATTTGGAAAGCACTGCTGAATGATGAGGAATGATGAAGGTGGTGCGTGTGAACATCGGTCTCCTTATGACTGTGTGCATTCATGACGAGAATATAGGCTTGCTTTTGAATGTGTGTTATCATAGGAAAGCATTACGTAGGTATCATTGATGGTAGACATAACACCCTTCTTAAATAATCATGGTTCAGCTGTCGGAATTTGAAAGAAAGCAAACATTAATTTTAAAAATCAGATTTTATTTCCCTGTGTTGGTATGAGTTGTTATGTTGCATAAACACAGGAGTTAGGTGGATCAGTGTGAGAGTGGCAGTGCGGTAAAGTTATCACAAGTCTGAACGGTTCTGCAGGGAGAGAGGATTTATCATTTTAGGACACACATCTGCGGAAGGGGAAATGGGAGGAGATGCTGAGTGGATGGAAAGAGCTTGGTCATTGGCCACTGGGAAACGTGCTGCAGATTTTTTCACATGGGAAATTGGCGAATTCCTTGTCATTTTATTTTAAGTGATGAAACGATGGCAAGGGGAGCTGGTCAGATTTATTGAGGCCCTTTCCTGCCAAAGTCTGGTATGGACTGGGCACGTAACTGTACAACAGGCCCTGCAGGGTGATCTGCTCCAAGGGCCTGGGATTGAACCCACTCTCCCAGAGAGACTCCCTCTGCACTGCAGCCAACATGCCATTACCCTGTTTCTGCCTAATGACTGAACCCTTAATGCTAGCTTAATCACTGAACCTGAACAATGACTGAACACACCAGCTGACCATGACTCCATTAACCCTGTCTGTCCCAAGAGTGCCATATGACACACTCAAAATGACTGCTATACTATTGTTTTGAGCACCTATTAAAACCCTAATGTTTCTACATTTTCTCATCTTTCTCAATTTCCTCAACCAAAGCCATTTGGGAGGAGTCACTTCATATTTGGCTTGGGACTGACGGAGTTCACGACTGAACCTCAACTGGATGAACAATTCTCCACTAAAGGAGGGCAGAATCAGGAGGCATATGAGGAAAAAACACAAAAAAGTGAGCGACACAGAAAGAATAAAGCAAGAGAATGTGCACTTAGAATGAATGGTAAGTGATTGAGGGAAGAAAAAGCCAAGAGTAGAGGGTCAGATAAGGCAGAGGGAGGGACTCTCAGGAAAGTCAATTAGCCTTTCTGTTTGTTTCTTTAAGTAGCTGCTAATGACGGCTTCATCAAAGGGGTGTTGAATCAGGACCCCCTCCACTTCAACGAAAACTCCCAGAAAAAACACACAATACATTCACTATCTGTCTAAAATCACATGTCCACTAAATCTATTTTGGACCTCAGTGATGCTTACAAGAGGAAATTCACCAGCATCTGGGCACTTTGCTATCTGTTGGTCTCTACTTGCTGTCACTAGGGAGGAATTTTTGTTGATCCGGTGTAAGGTCCACAAGCATAAGTTTCAGGCCCTGATGCCAAAATCAGGTCGACTGGAAGTGTCAGGATAGTGTAAAGTGGATGCCCTGAAAGGATTTTGACTACAAAGGAAGACACGTGCTTCAGAAGTGCTTCTACTGCTAGAATTATTTTTCTTGATTTGACTCTCATGTGGTTTAAGCTCAGATTCTCAGTTTTTATTCAATGATGTTTTTATACATATTGCATACATTTTACTCAAGACATGGAGTAAAGATTGTTTCTGAAACATTTGTCATTCACTTAAAGAGTTTGTGCAAGAAACAGTGTGTGGGAGTTTTATCTTTTTATATATTTTTATGGGGGCCCCCCATTTCAGGTTACCATGACTTCTTGGGGCAAATGGCTTCACAGGTGTTTCTGACCAGTCAGGTGTATTAAATTGCTTCCTTAGTACAGGTATAAAAGAGGTTTCAGTATCTTGATTCAAGGCTTTTGATTGGCTTTAATGTCTGTTATTGACATTTGTCAACATGAGGAATAGAGTTGTCCCAATTAAGCCAATATGAGACGGAGAAAATAAGAATAAAAATAAATAAAATCAGAAACAGTCAGAGACATAGGCCAGAGACAAGGCTTACCAAAATCAGCTGTTTGGAACATCATTAAGAATCACAGTAATCACAAAGGGCCTGGTAGGCCAAGGAAAACCTCTACGGTTGATGAGCAAATAATTCTCACCTAAAGAAGATAAAGACTCCAACACCTGTCAGAAAGATCAGAAGCACTCTTCAGAAGGCAGACATGGATGTCATACAGTCTACAGAGGTCTACACTGCAAGATACAAACCACTAGTTAGCTGCTAAAAGAATATGGCCAAGTTACAGTTTGTTACCAGAAAGAGTTCTGGAAAAAATGGTCTTGTGGACAAATAACGCCCAAGAACCAGAATGTGCACTTGTGAATATGCGTGGAGGTAATCTTTCTCATATTTCTGCAGATGGAAGGGTCAGAATGATATAATTGGCGTAAGTCCATCTATCCACCCTGCCTTCTGTCAATGGTGCAGGCTGGTCCTGGTGGTGTAATGCTGAGGAAAAGGTTTTCTTTCACACATTAGTCCTGGATACCTCCCCATGTCACAAAGCATGCATCATTTCAAGATGGTTCCATGAACATGACAATAACAAGTTTTACCAGTAACTAAGTCTGTGGGGGGCTATGTGCAAAAAGGGTTGTAATTCCTGAGAGTCTGCACTGTAAACCCATCCAATACGGTGGAGTACTGAACCAAAACAAGAATTCTGTCATTATCACAGCACTTTTGCATTTACTGTAACTCTATATGTATATATTGCTCCTGGTGAAGACCCCTGGACTCCCTAGCACTGTGGTGATTTAGTGACTCAAGCCTTGGATCTCTCATTGAGTGGCAGCATGATTGACAGTACAGGCAGACAAAGAGTGGATTCATGAAGATTTTAAACAGGCAATGCAGTAATTCTTGGATTTTTTGCAAAATGCACAGCAATGACAAACCTTGAGTTAACCATTCAGAATGGTAGAAAGATGGCCCTTTGTTGTTTATTAACCTTAAATATGTGTTTGAGGCATTTGTGTGACATATACTACAGTACTGGGATCTTTCCCGATCCCATGTGTGGGTCCAATAGTCTTTAGGTTGCCTGGGGGTTCAGCAGCTATACCCTAATGGCTGACCACATGCCAACAAAAGCTGCTGTCTTGGTGCGGAAGTGGCCCGGAGCCAACATGAACACAAGCAGCACTTTTGTTACTTCCTGCAGGAGTTTTAAATTGTGTGCAAAATACAGCCATAAGTAATTCAGAGTTGTTTTGTTACGGCGGATGCAGATTTCTAAGATATATATGACCACTTAGGTTAATTATTATTATTATTATTATTTTTGATCTGCAATGATTATAACATTTTCTCTAACTATAACAATTTCTAATGTTTCATTGATGTGTCCATTTTCCATTATCTGATCACAATATTTTGACAATTACCACTCTCAATGGGACTTATTGAAAGAGTTTATGAACACAAATATTTGGCATCTGGCATCTCCTTACATTAAGGCTTGTTTTCCCAGATTCTGTAGATACAGTATAAATTAGTGGAGGTAATCATTCTCTCAGTCCTTGATTAAGGTGACATCATCTACAAGCATGTGTCAACCTCCACTCTAAAACCTCTAAAAGCTTCCTATCACTCAGCTATTAGATTAATAACTGACAATGCTTATAGTGCACATCACTGTACTCTATACCAAACACTGGGATGGCCTTCTCTCTATGTAAGAACAGAGCAGTATTGCTTTCATTATCATCATCATTTCATAAAGGAAATATTTTCACAAAATGAATTAAAGCCCATAGTCATTAAAAAAAACAAAAACATGATTAAATATGAAAAGGCCATTAAAAAGAGACATACATGGTAAAAAACCCTAAATATAATAAAATATATTTAAAATCCTAAAGATGAAGTTTTTTGTGTTAAAACATTGTTACAAGACCATTGTAAATCCCTTCCTATCATTGAAAAAGGCTCACTGACATGTTGACTCACCCTCTGTGTGTGTTTATAGCCCTTAAATTCGGGTTTTAAAATATGCAGTTGAAGGGCCGGCACTCTGTACCAAAACATAGTATAGCTGTACAATAATTCAAGCTCATTGGTTGAAAATTGGTTCTAATTGTTACAGCAAAAGACGTTTCAACGTCAGCATGTTCACAGAGAAGGGGCGTGTTAAACAGTGTTGTGGTTTGAGCGTGTTTGTTGCTGAAATTCCTCTCTTGACCGTTAGAACTCCAAAATTACTTATTGTACTTTTTAGGACAAATCTAGAATGTAGAGAGTAAGTAAGTACAGCCATAAAAACATGCCTGATCAACAAAATCCTTTATAAAAACTGTATTTTTATATTTTTAAATATATATGGTGTGGTTTTAAATGATCTGAATAGAAATAACACTTTATAACAAGGCTTTAATTTAGTCCCCAGTATACTGGGCTTCTTTTAAAGTGTTAATATAATGATGTGACTCTGCCAAGCATTGGTAGTTGTATCATAGTTCTTACATTAAATTAATTCCTTTGAAGGGTGAGCCATTGACTGTTACCCAGAAACCAATGTGGCATTTTACTGTGCAGCTGTGCCAAGGCTTGCTGGCAGTCTGTATTAAACATGATGACAAAGTATGTGTGTTTGTGTGTGTCTTGCTTGCATGCCCGCTTATGGAGTAATTTTGTTTTGACTTCTCAGTGTGGTTTTTCTGTTGGCTCAGAATCCAAGCCTTTCTCCCACGAGAAGCAACTAAAGGAAAGTCGATATTCACATGCCGTCCACACCCAGTCTCTTCCTCTAGCCATTCACATGTTCTTCTGACAGACAGCCCTCCTAATTCTTCCAGCTAAATGAGGGGGGGTGGAATAATGAGATCCTTTGGATGTGAGATCAAAGGTGAGATGTATTGCGCTCCTTGGGTGTGAAGGTGAATAGTGGAAAGTGGCCTGCCAACAGGATATAATGACCCGTCTTAATGATGACTTACCCGTCTCTCTGGTTTCTGCCAGATTTAATACATAATCAGGAAACAGCAGATCTCATGGAATGGAAAGCATTGCACGTGCTCCAGAAATCTTCGGGCAAAGTGTGTCGGAGGCACATAATACTGCAGCTTAGAGGAGATGTGAGACGCTTGATAAGTTGTACCGGTTGTAAGGTTGACTTGTATCAGAGTGATGGCAAAAGCAAAGGCACGTTTCTCTTGAAAGGTCAAACATTTAGTTTGAAAACGGCCAGCGCGGACCTGTCAAAATGGCTTCGTCGCAGCCGAGGGCTGCTAGCGTCAGAACGTGTTAGCGGTGGCTGTGACTCAGTGACCCCATTATCACACCCTTCCCTCCCCATTATGCTCTACCCGTTCCCGGGCTCCAGGCTGCGCCTCTGTGAGCCAGCTTCCTTTAAGACAAAGCTTACGTTCGGTGGCATGGTTCAGCATCACGTCACTGACACCCTGTTCATCTCTTTACATGTGCCTTTTCATGAAGCTAAAATCCCAGAGTTTCACTACATCTGGAATATTTTATTAGTGCTCATGGTGAAAAAATGAGTGACCCCCCACCCCCTTTCCCATTGCCTGTCTAACAAGAGACTTTCATCTTGAGAGTGCCTGTTTGCATACATGCGCACTACGGTAGAATTCTTTATTTTATGGGAATGGAATGCAAAAACTAAAGTTTTGGGCTCTGTTTGAAAAGGCCTGGCATCTCCCACACCTTGCCCAAACTCCACGAGGCCCCCGGTGTGTCTGGAGTGTGGCTCATTTCAGCAGATCTGCTACGCCCATGTCTTCCAGCTGTGGGCCTTCTGGACCTTGATGGGTCTCAGATGTTGCTGCCTTGCACTGCGTAACCACACCTGTCTCAGACCAGGCAGCATGCAGAGCTACCAAACAGCACAAGGCAGTGGTGGAGCCAGAACACTGCACTCCTCAGCAGCACCAAATAACTCATGCAAACAGTGACCATTGACATTGTGTGCCTGTGAATGACTGTACACTCACTGAGCACTTTACTAGGAACACCTGTGCACATACTTATTCATGCAATTATCTGATCAGCCAATCATGCGGCAAATGTTCACATCAACCATCAGAATGGGGGACAAATGTGATCTAAGTGACGTGGAATGATTATTGGTGCCACAGTATTTCAGAAACGGCTGATCGCTAGAGTTTACTCAGAATAGTGTGAAAAACAAAAAACATCCGTTGAGAGGCCATGTTAATGAGAGAGCTCAGAGGAGAAGAGCCAGACTGGTTAAAGCTGTCAGAAACGCAAATAACCGCTCATTTCAACAGTGGTATGCAGAAGCGCATCTCTGAACACACAATGCACCAAACCTCTAAGTGGACAGGCTACAGCAGCAGAAGACCAATAAGGCAAAAAAAAAACTCTAATAAATACCTAATAAAGTGCTCACTGAGTGTATATAGAGATAGATCGACAGACATATATTTTGTTACAGAATGACTGATGACTGCCCAGAACTCCTGGTGAGAGAATGGACCAGGCAGCCACATGCATCACCAGGCTTCACCATGCAGTGTCTGACTGCATCAATCGCACAGTTAATATGGTGTAATCAAGCGCGAGCACAAAGAAGTGTAATTTCCTGTCCTAACCAAACACATGCACTAAATGAAGGTCTTTCTTCAAATGAAGATTTGTGAGATAATCGTCTGTAATAGGCATTATCCTAAATAATTTACTTAGCACTGCTGTTATCCAGTGGGGAGAATAGGTCAGAGAATCTCCCTCCCTGAACTTTAACCTGAGCACTCACTGGTCTGACTTTCTAATCGGGTGTTATGATTTGATTTCTCAATCCCAGAACTATTTAACACTCTCTGCTGTCTTGTTCTCAGGCCACTGCACCTTGGGAAAAGCGCACACCGCGGTCCTCATCTGCCTCTCCTGGAAATAATTTCATTAGCTTTTATTGTGACTGTCTCCAGAACGGCGCGATGTGGAGCCAATTGTGCACAATTCCAGAGAGCTGACATGTCTTTGCTCTCTAGTTTCCCTCCCAAACATCTTCTGTGCAGCACAACTCCCAGCATGTGCTGAGAAACGTGCCTGAAGTCTTAAGAGGCGCTCCAACACTCGTCTCTATGGAAAGAAATATCAGTAAACAAATGCAAAATTGACCATTTAGAATGGATTGGGTCATGCTGAATGGATCCTGCTGAATTTCTGCCTTTTAAACTCACTGTATTTACAATACAATTTTATTGCAGTGCCAGGACTGTTTTTACATTACTGTGGTCCATGTGGTCTATAAAGCTTGTGAGTTTTTAAAACGGCACATGGCTCTGTGATACTTGTCTTACCTAGCTTTGACAAGAATTTATTCTACAAGTCCTGGAATTTCTGAGAGGGTCCTTGAGGACAAAGTGCATTTTTGTATTATTATTTGAGAAAAACGGTACACGAGGAAGCAATCTTATTCTTTTTCAATATTTAAGAAATGTTAACTCAATTTGCAAGACGGAGGGCAAATAACGTCAGTTCCAATAAGGCAGGCCTTAAAAACATCTGTGCCTGTTATATGGTTACCGTGCTGTAAACAGGCTCTCAGAAGTACCCTGTTTTACAGATTGCAGCCACAGCCAGCAGAGAAGAAAAGGGGGCCTGTTTTGCGATATGGACACGTCCAAATTCCTGCAGAGGGCTGTTTATATGTTTCGGCATCATGCCTAAGCAGAAAAAGGAAAGAAAGGGGTGTTTTTTGCAGTTTAGTGTCTCAGAAGCTTGCAAATTTGAAGTATGTGCAAAACAAAACACAAGGTGGTTTAAAAGAGTGACGAAGACATAAGCAAAAAAATCATCAAAAACAATGCATATCATATTCTTACATCATTTTTCAGCATTATGCTTTATGTCCAGTGTTCCGATAGGATCACAACAACAAAAAAGTCATCTGAATTATACTAGATGGAATACATAATCTGTATTGAGTTAACAGAGAATAATAGTATTTAATATTTGTTTCTAATATTTTTGAAATCGTTTTTCATATTTAGGAGTTATCTACACAAAATAAGAGGTTACTATAAGAGGTAAGAGGTTGTGATACTATACAGTACGTGGCTTAAACGTGCATGCAATTTTAAATCACATATAGGCTGATATATTTTCTAACATATGCATTTGACCAGAACATACTGTGTATTCATTCATTTTGGATGTACATTTGTTTAACCCCTTACGTATTGCCCCTTTTCTTGACACAAGCTTAAAAATGTCATACCCAATTATTATTTCTGAACCCTTTTGACTACAGGCATAATCCTGATCTTTTCTGAAACCATTTAGGGTTTGCTTTCCAAGAGTCAGAATTACTCCAAATATTACTAAAACAGAAGTTAAAGAAGCTCAAACACAGTGAAAGATACAGATGATTGTAGCTGTGGCTGGTGCACTTAGAAACACAATGGAGAATCATAACATTGGAGCAATCCCTTTCAAATTTGAGGACAATATCACCAAAAATGAGCACACTGCTTTGCTTTTTCGAATCTATGTTTAGGCAGTTTTCCAAAAAGGACTCTAAAAGACACATGGAATCTAAATTATATTATGGGTCTTATGAGGTGTAAAAGGCTGCATTTGCTTACTAAAACATATTTGCACTTCCCCCTGCCTGTCACCTTCTCCTACCTCTCTGTCCCAAACTCCCTCTCGCGGCAGCTATCCTCAGACAGCGCCAGGTCACGAAGATCATACAAAATAAGTATGATCATCACAATAATACCTGACTGAAGATTTTGTCAAATACACAACGCCCATCAACAAGTCAAAAACATTTCATAATTTCACATGATATTTATTATTCAAAAGCAGGATGGCTCCTTATTTCTAAGTATACTGAATAATAATTAAATATTTTGGGAATGTATTTAGATGCTCACCAATATAAAATGGGGTTCCCTGAAAATCACTGAAAATGCCCTAGTAAAAAGTGGACATTCTATCAACATTTCTCAGAGTTTTTAGGATGAGAAACTATCATGCATTTGGTCCCCTGGACACTTGTTGTGAAAAGGGCACTGACATTACCGTATTTTTTGTAGTATGTGGATTTACAAAATGCAGAGAAGGTTAGGTCCTCTCACACTTGTTTCACCACCCACATATTACAAAATAAGGAACTGTTGTTGCTAAAGCAATGGCATCTTAAAATAGGTTATATAGATAGAACTGTTAATTTTAATGCTTTCAAACATTATATCCTGTTAACATAGTGAATGAAAATTGGAATGAATGCAAAACAACCCTCAAGGGTAAATAAATTATTGAATGAGAGAAACACATGATACAGATGGTTGGAGCTGTCTTGGAAAAGGTTGTATTTTGTGAATGGGTTCATGATCAGTCACATAATTTCAGGATACAATTACAGTAGCCCCCCATAATGCCTTCCCCACTTAAAGATACTATACTGCTATGAATAATAAGCCCATTGATGGAGTAAATACTTCCCGAATATCCATAATGGCTAATGTTGAAAATCGTAAGCGCTTTTCTCTGGGTAGAATGTTCAATTGAGGGCAATGACAACTAACATCAGATAGAATGCAATAATTGCCCTCTGATTATAGGACTAATCTGCACAAGATTAAAAAGTTATTCATCAGTTGCCCATTTCGGAATTAATTACTCGTGAAATAGGTCAGTGTGTCCTAACTGACACTGCCTTCTTTTATCCCAAAGTTACTGTCCATCCCTCAGAACATTAGGGGGAGATAACTCTCCACCACGAACATGTACACAGTGTGGTCATGTGATGCTAACAATTACACTAATTTAATGTTTAATTTAAAGTAACAGAAATGTGACAATGTTAAAGGGGTTATCACTCTACAAGCAGTTACTGTCAGGGGGAAAATAACATCTCTGAGGTTTATCCTTCAGTTATAATACTGGTCAGTAATGCTTTTCAATGTTTTTTTTTGTTTTTGAAATTGAAAATTTTGTTAATGTCTGGAAACTAGCACAATGAGCGGCATGCTGAAAAAAGAAAAGAAAAATAAAATGAAAGAAAAGGTTTTAGAGATCTAAAGATTGAAGCCTGAATCACATGGTGATTTAAGCAGGAGCTCCTGATTGAAAGAGCCCTTTGTTTCTCCAGGGGTTCTTGAGTTCAGCTAATCAAATGGATTAGAAGCAGCTTTGAAAGTCCACCGATCTGAAATGGCGATCCGCAAAGCCCACAAAAACAAACACACTTCCGTTTTTCTCAGCTGTCTGTTTTCATAGAGGTGTGTGTGTATGTGTGTGTGTGTGTGTGTGTGTGTGTGTGTGTGAGAGAGAGAGAGTCACACAGAGAGTCATAGAAAATAGGAGCGATAGGATTAAGTCAAGGAAGTGAAAAGAATAAGCTGACAGACAGACAGATTGACAGACAGACAGACAGATAGACAACCATGCTGCCATCCACAGAACACAGATACTTAGACCACATCAATCAAGTCCTAACACAAGAATAAATTATTTGTGTTGGATCAAATAAGCCCAGAAATAATACATTTCCTGTGTGTTCCACATCCATGAAAGCTAATGAAGAGGATGTTACCACATCCATAACAACTCCTCATCAGCTTGCCACCCTCATATGAAGATGGTGTCCACAATGGGAGGAGCAGCATTTGAATAGGCTGCTAATCCATGAGTTCACTGCAGGACACTAAAGTCAGCCCTAAAACACAGCTGTATAGAATAGGATTAGAGCAGGACCAGTGAAGGCGTGATGCCTTTCATATCAGCTCAGCCTCATTCTTTTCATATAAAACAGCAGCGAGTGTGGGAAAAAATGGGTGGAGCAGATTGATTGTAGAAACTTGAGATATGAATACAGACTTCAGACCCTACTTGCCTTCCTACTGTCCATGCCTGTAGCTGCTTAGTACAAGCTGAGTGCGAGTGAAAAATAGCTATGGCTATTCTTTTCTATTCTATGTGACCATGGGGATGATTATAACATTGTACATCTTTGTACTAGCTTTCTAAACAATGTCACAATTTGTTTTTGTCCCTGTCCATCTTGGGTGTGGTGTGCATTTCAATAAACTACCTCTCTGGTTTCTACAGCTCTGAAGGCAGGGTTTGACGTGCGTGTGTTTCTCGGTGATTGATGTTCCTCAATTGCTGTTGTGTTCCAGGGGAGGGAATGTTGCTATGCAGCTGAGTCGGTGCATTCCGGAAACTAAGGAAATACTTGCAGTAAATCCCGGAGAGTTTGATGTGATGTAATGATGTGAAGCTGGGGGATAGAGAGAACACGAAAGAACCAGGGCTCCTGGAAAAAAAAACACAGCACGTACTGTTGAGGGACCTGTAGGCCTGCCCCTGAAGACCGCCACAGAGAAAAATGAGAGTTACACGTACACTGATTAGCAGGGCAATACGTCCGCTTGGGTGCTGATAAGCACAGGGAGCTGCTCTTATCTGTGAGGTTGCAGGTGTGCGTGCAGCAGCGGGCGATACACAGATATGATGAAATAACTTGTGCTCAGGATGGGAATTGCTAACCTGGGATCAGCCCAAATATGCCCTCTCTCACAGAATGGAATAAGTTAGCTGGGACGTCCTGCTAGCTTCGGGGTCAGGGGTCACAGTGCTGTGTTAACACAAGCGCAAGCACGCGCATATTTGTGTTCTCTCTCACGCACACGTGCACTCGGATCCCTGAAGGTACGCACAGGCAAACACTGTGGAAAATATCTGTTAGTAAACAGTGAGAGTGCTCTTCTGTTATTCCTTGTTTAGGGCTGCAGGCATGTTGTTGTTTAAGCCACTGAGATTAATGGATCCCTGATTGCAGATGGAGCGAGGCTGCATCAGACCATCTCTTGGACGGCAGATCTTGTTCTTTTTGCCTCATTGTGTCTGCAGCCCCGCTGGTCTTATCAATTTCAGGCAGCTAACTACACTCTGCTGGGCCGTGTACCCGGAAAAGACGACCGGGCCTTGCTGCTCTGGGACCCCCCACGGCAAGCAGAGGTCAGCCATAAATGACTGGTGTCAGGCTTTCACACCCTGTATCTGGGGCGGGTCCCAGGTCATATCGCTCTGGAGAGAGTGAGCTTTCCCATAAGGGGAGTTTTGGAGCACATGCATGGACAACTGTCTATGCCTGTCTCTCTGTCAGCTTATTCTTCTCACTAAGACTTCTTAGACTCATCCTTCTCCTCCTCTATACTATATACACAGAGACGTGCACACACACAGCACATTACCATTGCAATATTTTATTATAGCAGCTATAATGGCTACCATGGTTGCATTGTTTACTTAAAGCTCCATCCTTTATTAAACAATCCAATAATAACAACATTCCACCCACCACCCACAGGTTTTTCAGTTAATAAAACTGAGAGTTTTGCTTTATAGAGGATTGCCTTGGAAAATGTGTCTGGTTTTAATATGATGTTTGCGTACAGCAATCAGTATACAAAATATAAAACACCAATAAATACAAGGCAGCTCATTATCACGGGTGTTAATAACTGCCTTGTGTTTCTTATCAGTTTTTGGTTTTCCAGTGACTCAGGAAACCCCCACCCACCCTCCAAACACACACACACACACACACACATAACCATCTCTTAATAGGGAACAATGCTATATCTGTATTGTTCCCTTGAAAAATCTGAGATTTCAAATACAATCCCCCCAATATGAAGTGTAGCATTCTAGGCAACTATGGGGTTGAGGTGGGAAAATGTAATTTACAGGTTCATTAAGATCTAACTATATTGCTGAAAATAAAAGGCAGAAATGGTGTGACATTTGGTGTGGCCTGCGCATGCATGCCAATCGTCTTCTGACGAGATAAGTACATTGTTCTTTGATCCAATTTTGCGCTATTTTATTGTATTTGTTTTTATGCCTTTCTAGTTTCCCCCTGCAGTTCAGACTTAACCAGCGACTGGTTATACATGGCGGGGTTCATGAGGCCAAGATATCCATTCTGCTTTGCTTGTAGCCTCCTGGTATTGTTTCTAATTAATTACCACACTTTATTTTAGGGAGAGAAGGGATTAGTGTCTTCTAATCTGGAAAATGTGCTTCATTCCAGATGTCTTTAATGATGAAGGCAGTGCCGCTGCAAGCCCGGGGAAAATGCTGGCGTCTTTCAGCCATGGCACTATGCCGCAGGGCTTCAATGATGCACACACTACTGCGCTTGGCAGAGCTGCCTCCGGGTTGAGACTTTGGCCAAAAGCAACCAGTTCATCCAACAACACGATGTACTTCTGTGAAAATACATATAAGCTTTAAAACATGAAAGTGCATGTTGGATCAAGGATGCATCAATCCTTGGCTCTAGAGAGGTGGTCAAAGAGAGATACATACAGTCAGAAAGAGAACAGAGAGGCATTTTCACGTAAATCTGTTCTGAAATGACATAGTTTTGGTAGTCAGCATCAATGAATTTGATGCATTCTCCCTCTGCGCTCTTCTGCTAGATTGAAGAGCTACCTCTGTGACCAGTCGTCAAACTGTCTTAGGACTTAGGACTCGTTTGGACCTCACAATGCATGGGAGTACCAGTGGACAGAGACTGGGGCCACCAAAATGCAGCTGTGTGTGGCAGGACATCGCCCGCCAGCTGGGACCACCCGCACAACTACGGCCGCCATACTGTACGTTCCCCTGAAGCCTGACACCGCAGAGCCATTGTCTGGGTCCCCTGGTGTTTTGTGGATTTGGTTTCTCTCACCGAGAGAGAGGAGGCTTTGATTTGCACTCCAAGGCAAACGTCCATGGAGAAGAATGTCTGCATCTTTAAGGGATAACATTGGCTTGATTCGTCTCTGCTGAGCCTTGCCATTGCTGCTTATGGCTTCTCTGCAGAACTTGCTTGTGTAACCGCAGGATTGAACTCTTGTGTCCCTGCATTATGTGAGCTCAGACGGGAAATGTTTCCGAGAAGATATGAAAAATAACAGAACAACTGTGTATTGCGCCAGGGTCAATGAGAGCAAATGCATTACACCACGCTAAGCCTGGACTCTTTCATCAGTAGCTGAAAAACAAGATGATTCACAATGGAAATTTTACCACCTCATATGATACACTTATCTCTCAGTCCTGAATGTGGGTCCGTATCCTATTGAAACCCAAGCCCTCCAGCCCTTCCGTTGCCCCCCTGCCATCTCTTCCTTGGTTAAAGGCAGTGGGAGCCGGGGTTGGGGCCCACATTGCACTGGTGCCACCCCAAGCCTTTCTGGGTAGACAAACAGACTGCTGCCTTTGTTGAGCCTGCCTAAAGAAGCATTACGGTTGGGGTTTGAATGTAGACCCCCAGTGCTAACAGTAAACACTATGAGAATGCCCCTGGGGAATGGCAAACAAAAGCACCCCCCTCCCATTCGTTCAACCCCATTGCCCCCCCCCCACCAAAATTCTCCCTTTAATGAGCTCTCCCTGCCTCTCTCACTTTCTCTCACCACACTGGAAGATGGCCCTGAGCAGATGCTGAGCGTTTTCTATCAGCCTTGTTCTGGAATCCAGCAGGATGCAGGTGGTGATCATTCAAGGCCAATGGCCCACCATAGACGCCTACTCCTCTAACTGATTATGAAAAGCCTGGTTTGAAATTTAGTTTAGTCATGTACATGTGTCTGTTCACTGTCATTTTGCTAACAGAAAGTCACAGAAAGCTGTCCGTGCTTTGGTCTCTTTTGGCTTTAAATGGTAAAAACATTTCCCTTTTGTCCCGAACTGCCCTTTCTGGACTCCTGGGTCTGCATTCCAGTTGGGCCTGGTTCCATTTATCCAGCAGAAGCAGTGGTAAAGGCTCAGTAATCATGGTGGTGGGCATTGCCAGGCATTTGGAGTGATTTGGCAAATGTTGATAGCACATAGTCCCCTCGGGGCTCAGACTGCTTGTGTTTGTTTCATGTTGCTGCCATGAATCTGTGACATAATAGCCATGGAGACTTTCAGAGCTGAATTTTGTGGTCTGAACACCAGAAACATATGTAAGTGGAGTAGAGAGACAAACGTCATTTTGAGGAGTGCAGTTTGAAATCAGGGCAGTCTCGCCACAATCAATGAAACTGAGACTGCCTTGTGAGAAAGTGCGCAGACTGAATTGCTGGGAAGGTCACAGCTTTGTTGACCTGAGATATTACCTGTTACATGTATTTGGACATTGTGTTGTCCATCTGCATGCCTTACCCTAGACCCCTCATATCTGATACGTAGTGTGTTACCCCACTAGCTTTGTTTAATGTTAATATTTCTATACTTCTGAATGAGTCCTCTCAGCTAGATCATGTAGGAGTATCACTGCATATTATAAAACAGCTGCCTGCTGAAAGGCCTGCCTGCCTGCCTGCTCCTCATCAAGATTCACACTCATGTTGTGAAATTTTGAAATTAATCAAAATATGTTTGTTAACTGCTTCTCAAAGTTAGATAATGAATCCACCTGTTTCATAATCTCATTCAGAGGACCAAGCCGTGTGCCAGAACAGGGATCAACGTTTGGAGTTTCATTCAATTGAGGCTGGTTCAGTTTCTGTGCCATGCTGTTAAATCCTGCCATTTGGCTGCTCGAAGGTGGTCTCTTCACAGGAGTTTTCCAGAAAATGGGCTGCTTTTCTCACATAGCAGCGTCTTCCAAAATGATGGTCCTAAACACTAACACATCCTCACCACAATGCTAAACATTGCCATTTACAAAATTCTCTGAATCTGCAGTGACGTCATACCCATCTATTTGCAGCATTCATATGTATGCGCAATGTTCAGATACTCTAGTGATTAATGAGATTACTGTCGAGTGCTTTTGTTGAGCCATGGGTGGGGACTTTCTTGTATTTGGATTCATTTATATTTTCTGTTTTGGGATTTAAATAATATCATCACTCTCATTCAATCAGTGATTAATAGTTAGAATGCTCTACATATTTTATCTGCCTCATGAAATACATGCTGTTACTGTGTTGATTTATTGTGACATTCATTGTATTTTCCAAATAAAGCATTGATTAAAAACATTAATAAAATCCAATATATTTCAGACATTCACTTATTTGAAAACTGAGAAGCCTACTGTAGAGGGGCTAAATGGCCTGTTCTTAAAATCAAACATTCCTATGTTATTATGGTGCTATGCTTTTCCCCTAGGGAGGGGATGGCCCCTCCTTGTGACTTGACTCAGACATGGTCCAAGGTCATGTTCATGACTGACCATGATTACATTTGGGTATGATGAGATTGTGCTCAGCTGTTCACAGTTTTGTTCTTCCATGGGGAAGCGTTTGGATCAGATATGAATTTGGGGGGGGGGCATCTTAAAAACATCTGCTAATGATTTTGCTGAAGGGAGTGAGATAGGGACTTCACCGTAACAACAGGAGCAGCATTGTGCTTTGTCGAATTTGTGTGTGCTTTGCTTTTTGTTAATAGCCCACTGGAGCAATATTCTTCCTCAGAAAAACAAAAGCTTGATTCTGCTCCAGTTACTGAAGCACACACAGGGCATAAGCCAGACAAGAACTTGACCAGACTTTCACAGCCAAATTACCAAAGGGAAACAAAGGATGCTATAAGTGTGTGTTATGTCCACTCTCAATCTCAATTGATTTCTAGAGCTGATCATTTGAATGGGATGGAAAGAAAGATTATGTTGTCATTGTTAGCAGGGTTGACTGTAAAATAATTATAACAGACTGAAAAGTAACTGTAAAATACCTAGATACCTTACATGCTTAACAGTTACTGTACTGTTAGTTTAGTTGTTTAAGTTAACAGACTGAAATAATAACATTTTCTGTGCATTTGTATAATATACATGTTAAAATAAAAAAATATGTCAGCTCCCCCCAAGAACAGGACAGCAGTTGGCAGACTGATTAAACCACTCTTTTTAATGCTACCTGTTGAGTGGCAGAGAATGTAAAGTTTTTAAAAGATTAAAATCAAAGTATTTGGGGCTGAACCCAACCGAACTTCGATGGTTTTGTCCCCAACCTTGAAGCCACTGAATTGGTCTTTAAAAAATAGGAAGTTCAATCTTCCATACAATTAAATGTAAATAATTTTTAAATATAAACATGATTGAAATATGGAAGGACAATTTTACCCACATTCAATATTGTTACATACAGTAGTACTTGTTATTGCATGAAGGGTGGAGATTTCACATTTAAATTGGGGTACTTATGGATATTATATTGAGAAATGCTGCATCGTAAATAATCTATAAACAATAATTGTATATCAAATGCTTAACAAGTTCAATACATAATAATAAGTAATAATTCCATTGCATAGCCTTTTCTTTTTAGATACATTTTTAAATGGGGAATTCATTTAACAACCAGAGATATGGCTTTTTTCATTTTTGAATTAATGCATAAATCAGTCTTAAGTTAATTTGCCTCTTATCTTAACCCCAGATAGACAGATAATAAAAACAGCAATTGCTTTGGACAGTGATACTGAATCACCCCTATCATCCCTTGAGCTGCCAACAGTTACAAGTGCGCCGAGCCAATTCTCACAGGGAGGTGTCTGTATTGTGCTTCAGTAGAAAAATATTGTGAAATGATTTATATTGTATGTATTTTATGATTAATTAATAAAACAAGCAAAAATACAGAATAATATGCTTTGTGAATTAAAACAATTTATGGAGCTCAGCGACAGTGTTGCGTTTGTATAAAGTTATGTAGTGAACAGGAAGCAATAATACATTTCTGCTCAGGGATCTGGCAACATTCTGCACAGATATAAGGCTTGAAATATTGACATTAGTGGATTAAAAATAAGATATAGCTGACCCTCAAAAGTCTCAGAATACCCCTCAGCAATATGTGTATATGTGAATAACTACAGTACATACAGTAAACACCAAGGAGAATGGAGCACATTGACATTATTCTTGAAAAACGTTTGGGAATTGTGAGTTTGAGCCATTGTCCCAGGTTAGCAAATTCCACCAGCATTTTTTCATGCCCTTGGTGCCTCTTTTACTGTTGTAACTCACACGCAACCATAAATCTGGTCCTTAGTGCTTTCTGATGATATTAATGTCTGTATTTCATCAATACTCTTGGAGTTCAGCTTGACTTATCCGGCCTTTCTGCTCTTTGTAAAGGTTGAAGGTCACTTGGGTCTCTTTCAGTGGGGACTTTTGAAAGCCAGTTTCATCACTTCAGAAACTGGGTTAACAAGGCGGAAACAGTCAGAACCTTGAGGTGTCAAGTTGTATCACTGATGTGACAAACATTTTATCAAAACAAGTGTGCAGTCTTTGTTTTGTAAGCTATGAGCTTATGTACTTTCACTTACAGTATGCATTTTAAGCCTTGAAAGCCGTTCTCAGCGTAGAAGGGGCTACCATGTCCAATTACAAGAGGCTGTCATGGAACGGCTAGTGCAGAGGAATTCCCATCTATGCAATGTTACACACACCCTTGAACCCTGGAACTACGATGAATAGAATTCCGTCCCGTGTCATTGGAGATGATGAAAACCATGGGTCAGCCTGGAACTGGGAGAAAGGAGGGAAGGGAGTGGGGGCTCGTGGCAGTGGGGGGTTGGGCGTTGGGAAGCAGGAGGGGGTAGTGGTGGTAATGGTAGAGGGGAGTAATGAGTGCAGTTTCTCCCAGTGCTTCTGATCTGCCCTCATCTGCATTCTGATCCTTGCTGTCACAGTAGCTTTTTGCTCCCCTTCCCATCCATTGGGTCAAAGCCCCATTGTGCCCATTGTCAGGCAGCCTGTGGATCCACGTCTTGCTTCAGTGGACTCTGGTCCATCTGCCTGAGAATTCAGCTCTCAGTCTCTGCACATCGGTGGTTTGGCCACCACCTTAATTCACTACTCACATGCAAGTGCTATATTTGGTGTGACTCATTTGACCTAATAAACTGTAGCATGGTGGTGAACTTGACCGAAGGAGATGGAAGATATTACAAACTGGCGAGGGTGGACCAAGATCTACAAGGTCACCATTCTTCTGCAGCAGAACAGGCCCAGAACATGTCTGGCAGACATATGGAATATTTTTCTATGCAATTATACTTGTATAAATTATATAATTTTCCCATTTTTGATTACCTGAATTTGTATGCAGCCTTTGCTCATCTTTAAATATAAAGGCCATGACTGAAAATGTGGAAGCATTTGGGGGAATGAGGGACACAAATAATTTTGAATTAATTAAGTAATTCACATTCCAACAGGTTCATGTACACAAAAGCTGCACATAATTCACAGTGAAATGGCCTAATTATAGCTAGGTTCTCTGAGATTCTATGGTATATCCTGCAGTATAGGAATTTTAATTACTTTTAGCATTGTAGCCCAAAATGTGCTTCTGGATACAGGCCTGCCATATGTGCACACTGCATGGTGATTCATCTAACTGTACCACTTTGGCTCAGCTCAGTAATCCAATGACTGTGCTCTTTGCACCATTGTACTGACAAACATGAGATGGCATATTTCCAAAGTGGTTTGTGCTCTGAAACCCGACTATGGCTTGGAGAGCGGTTGCAGAGCATATTTTAGTATCAAAGGACAGGCTTATAATAGTGACTGAATGAATGATAAAATGTGTTTACAGTTGTGGTATAGTGACTTTTGCAAAGCAGCAATTTTGCACTGTTGTGAATGAACAACAATGGAATGGTAAGCAAACGTTTCCATGCATTGGGCATAGCCATCAGTGTGACACAACCTTTGCTGGGTTTAAAATTTGCCTACTTCTTGCTTCCATCCAGCAAATTCTGTCCTGGTCCTTTTTCATGTCAAAAGCAGTAAGTCGTAGACTACTCTTTCACAACAGTCGTTAAGCTGTTTAATTTTTATGTCATTTCAAGTTCTCAATTAATACTGTTACTCGCTTGCGTTTTGGAGTGGTCATTTTGTATTATTGTTATACTTCTGATTCCATACTTCGCTGGACTGGACTGAAGTTCTGAAGTTTCTGAAGTTCTACAAGTTCTGGGCGGCCTGTAGTGTAGTGGTTAAGGTAAATGACTGGGACCCGCAAGGTCGGCGGTTTGAATCCCGGTGTAGCCACAATAAGATCCGCACAGCTGTTGGGTCCTTGAGCAAGGCCCTTAACCCTGCATTGCTCCAGGGGAGGATTGTCTCCTGCTTAGTCTAATCAACTGTACGTCGCTCTGGATAAGAGCGTCTGCCAAATGCCATTAATGTAATGTAATGTAATGTCTACAGTACAGCTTCTATAGCCTAATACCCAACTGTACTGTACCCATAGATTACTATCAATGCATTCATAAATACAATTGGGTCTTACCCTATAAAAGCAGGTCCATTTGTTTGGCTTTTCTGCAATGTCCAGTACCTCCTCACCGCAATGACTCAGTTCAGTAAACTTTCATTCTGTCATTGTGCTCCGCATTTTGTCTGTGATCCTCCTCCTCGACATGATCACTGGTGACAGGAAGCGTGGTAAAAATGCAGAGAATTGTTTGAAGAAGCTTGGAAACAGCTCTCTATTGCAGGCCTTGAATGCCTGAATGGCATTTTGTGGAACAGGGGATACATCTTTCCATTCATCCTGCCAGATGTCAATTTATGACTGTAGAACTTCCAGATGAGGTGACACTTCATCAGGATACAAGTTAGAGGACGCTTCAGCTGAGGAGCAGAGGTTGGAGATCCCATTTCTGTGTTCGCTCAAGCGTTCCTTCACCTGTGATCATATAACAGTCCAGCTAGTAGTGATTTTCACAGGCCTTCAAATTCACTGGATCCTCATTGCACTCCATGCCTCTTTGTGGTGGAAATGAAAGCCAATGCTTGGCTGCTTGGTGCAGTGGTCTTAGGCACTTCAGCAGGAGGTAGGTTCTTGTGAGCAGCTTCTCCCTCAAATGTATGGTCAGCATGAATTATAAATTGTCAGTTGCAAAAAAAAAAAAAACATCTACTGGCTACATCCATGATATATGATGTACACCTCAAGACAGGTTCCAGCTTTGTCCAACAGTCAAGGATACTAGTGAATCTGTATTGGTAAGTGGTGCATTTTTCTTGCACACATCTTTTCTTTTCTTTTTTGGCACACATGCAACTGATGAGCCAAGATGGACTACGTGGTGTGTTCATGCCAAAGTAATCTTTAATGCCAAACTCTGGGGGGTTTGTTTAGAACTGAATAACATGAAATTAAACCCTTAAACCTCTCCTCTACTTTCACATACCGTGAATAAATAATGTATTTCCTGTAGGTCTGCTTAAAGGCAGAGTGCAGTCATAGAACCAATGGATGGAAAGCAATGCTGTTAAAAAGCTGCTTTATAAAAGTTGGTAAGTTTTTTCTAAGCAAACTATTTTAAATATAGACCTGCTCTTCTTCCATGATGTTTACGGCCCATATCTATGCCTTCCTTTATAAGTTTAAGCTAAAAGACAATTCTGCTATTTGGCAGATCACACTCAGCTGAATTCTAGATTATGCAACACACACACATACACACACACATGTGACATTTTAAATATTATTAGAATATTATTCAACCATATTTTTTAGAGATGTACTTGGCCTGAATGTTTTTTATCCATGTTGAAATATTTTTTGCAATTATTACTTTTGTTTTCAGCTTTTTGAGTGTGCAGAGCGGCTGCTGGCATTGATGAAAGGTGTGTAAAGCTGCAATAGTATTAATGTGCACTTACCCACTGAAAGAGAAAATAATTGCTCTTATGGGCAGGGAAGCATTTACCATGTGGGACTAATAACGGGGAGGCAGGAAAGGCCATTTAAATGAGATGAGAAAGGACTGCAGTACAACTCCCAGTCCCCTATTACATGCAGCCAGTTGCTTCCACTCCAGTTTTAAACATTAGGACCTTAATGCAGGCCAGACCCATGCTTTAAAAGAATTATTCTCACTGGATATGCTGTGTAGTTACATATTACCCGATATATAATATTGTACAATGGATTATTATTATTATTATTATTATTATTATTATTATTATTGTTGTTGTTGTTGTTGTTGTTAGTACTATTTTTATTTAATGATAAAAACAATCATTAAAAGTAATCTTAGGCCTTTTACAAAATGTTGTGAGATAGAATTCCATTACATGCCCAGTGATGTGTTATATAAATAAAGTAATATTGAATTAAAAAATCATGAGAATGTCCTCCCCCACCACCCCCATCAGTAAGCCAGCCTACAACAATAGGCAAGAAATCCTCCATCCTCTTTTCTTCTATTCATCCCCAGCATCCTGCTATGTTGTCCACTAATTCCCACGCTGGAAATCCTTTTAATTGCAGTTTAACCTCCTTTCCCCCTCAGTCTGTTTGAAATTATTATTATTACATGCATTGTCTAATGGCTATTGGTGGTTATAGTAAAAAGGGAGAGCAAATTCAAATCCATAATTAAAATTTCTGATCTGGAATCATAATTGGGGAAGGCAGTAGTCTACTATTTTACGTTTGTGTGGTGAGATGGCAACCCACTGTGTGCTTTAGTGGACATGACTATAATGAATGGGTGGGATGCAGGGAAACCTATTTAGCAGTCAGTGCTGGTCCTGATGTTTAAATAAGAGCCACAGATGCCAAGCGCCTTTTCAGATACTTCAGGAAATGGTCTGTAATAGTTTTCTAAATAAAATGAAACCAGCTCTAATCTGTAATTGACTACTGTAACACTTAGTCTGTTTGTGCATCTGTTACAATTCCAAATGTGAACATAAACATAAGTTCCATCTTATACATACAGCCAGTGTGGAGTCATACACATGGAGGTCTTTGATTGCCATCTTCGCTAAAACGGTCACTGCAAATGGACACATGCACTTGTGAAATGCAAATGCTAATGCTAATACCTCTCCAAAGCAGTGATGTCATAGTAGTACTTTGAATCCGTGACTTGTTCTGCTCATGTATGGGCCTCTGGTTTAAGGCACTTGTTATGTGAGTTTGTATACAAATCCCATGCTGGCTTTTCTCAGCAAGGGTTCTTTGTTTTATTTTTTTATTTAATTACACAGATATGACCAATGTTGGCAGGTGCTGCCAAAACAAATGGCACATGAGATTTATGAGTTGAAACGATCTTGTGCAGCCTATTTATAGTAGGCATTTTACTACCTTCTCTGCCTCAGGGGACTATAGAATAACCACGTCTGTTTGTGCAGTGTGTGGCAAATCATAATTTTATGTGGGGCCTGCTAATTTATTTCCACACAAGCTCAGAGATGGCCGTTTTTTTTTTGGCCTTTACTGTTGATGAATTTAGGCAAGAAATGATTAGAATCATGCTAAATTCTGGTGAGATGATTAGAAGTCCATGACTCTGGTAAGAGTTGGAATGATCATTAATGGCTGGTTTCACATTTGGAGGTGAGCGCACTGACTAGCCAGGGCCAGTGGACTGAATTTATAACGACAGGTACAATTGCAACAACTTCTTCTATTGATCCGGGAGAGACAAATTGTGCTCTCCTCTGAAGTTCATGATGTCAGCCGTTGCTTTGTATCACAACACAGTTGGCAAATCGAATTTGCCCAGACATGAGTTGGAGGGAGATAATTCATGTGCCACTGAACAGGCAGCTTTACGGGTGCCCAATTAACTAGCAGGGGTCACTGGTGCACACTGGTGTGTGATCATCTAAGCTGACTGAAATCCTCCTGGGCGATGTTAGAGCCAATTGTGCACCACCCTGCAGGCTGCCAGGCACAGTAGGTACTGGCATAGTCTGAATTCAATTCCAGACTGTGGGACTCATGCACTAGAACAGTGCCTTGATGGAATACTTCAGCATTTTTTAAACTAGATCTCAAGCTAATGTAGGTAGTTTCAGGTACTGTAGACCATGATCCAAGATCAGATCAGCAATCAGAATCAGAAACTAAACAAAACTAAAAACAGCCAGAATGCCTTGCACAGCTGAACGTTTGATTGACAACCACTTCCATGACAAAAAGACAGTTCAGAATGTCAGTTTTACTTCCATCCCACTTTGGAGAGAAAGCTACACATGGTAGCCCATTAAGTTAAGTAGACACATTTGTAACTAATAATGACTACACCCAGTGGGTGCCGGTCAGACGCAGAAAACAACACAAATTAAAAAGGTGCAGCCAAGCTGTAAAGTCTGTGTAACCCAGCATGGTTTGAGGACCCTTGCTACAAACCATGGCATTATAAAACAAAACAAGTCCTAGTAGAGTATTTAGGCTAATTTGTGATATGCAAACCACAGAGCAGCATTTAAACACTATTTTTGACAGCATGCTTAACAACCATAACCAGTTATCTTGGATCCATCTGATATTTTTAAACACTTGTATCGATGAAGGCAAATTACATTTTATTTGACATAATACAATCCGGACCAGGGGATGACATTTTAATGGTCTAATATAATGTTAGTTGATTGTCACTTGTCAACTGACAAGTAAACAAGGAAACAAGTGGAAGAGACTTCTTGCAACAGTCCATGCCCCTTTAAAACAGTCATTACAAAACCTGTAAAAATGCTGAAGTAGCAACAGGTTGGGCCACCCAGCAGCCCTGATAAAACCAGCTTATATTCTAAACAAATAGCCTAGTGACTAGTAGTAGGATAAAAATGTTGCTTTTGCCTTTAACTGATTTACAGTCTTCAGTCTTGATTGATTTATAGCTATTCCACCATGTTTTGCTCGAAATAATTAAATCTCTACAGAAGGTGTAGGTCATTCTGAAGGCTGAAGTGGAACGGCCTAATGTATCAGGACCAAGCTTGGCCATGTTATGGTTCAGGAATGTGTGCTGCTGTGTTTCTAGGTTGCCCTGCTGTTTCCACAGCCCCCTATATTTTCTTATCGAAGGACCATACACAAACATTGTCCAGGGGCCAAACACAGAGTGCTACAATTCCTGAGTGATGAATTCCTCAGAGAGGCTAATTCCAGAAGCTGTTCTCAAACATAGCAAGGGTCGCTGGGCAATAAACACCTAAAGCTATTGTAGTGGTCAGGCCCAACAGGCTTTCCTGTTGCAGGTCCCAGTGGCGTATTTGATGGTATGCACCATTCCTGTTTCTGCTCCACAGGTATGCAGACCTGGGATTGCTGCAAGGCCCAGGGAGTGAATGCACCCCATATGAGTTTTCTTTTCAACCTGTGTCTACAGGAAATTGAGAAAAACTGCAAGTTCTCATCTCAAAAGGTTTGATGAAAATTTATGAGATTCTGCCTTTAGCTTGAAAAGAATGTTTTCACTGGATTGTTTTTTTTCTTGTTCAAAAGCTGAGAGACCCCAGTCTGATAGAAGTCTCTGGGTTGCATGCCCCTTAGACCTGGGTTGTACTGTACATAGGAGAAAGACTAGCAATGGTCTTTTAGTTTCTTGGCGATCAAGCTGTCTCTCATCAGCCCTGATTTCTCAGTGAAGACTGCAGCTTTGAAGTTTCAGTATTCATAAGTATATGTATATTAATGTGTCATACAGTATGTGCTGACTCATGGGCTCTGCTGTCCCCAAGTGCAGGTCTTTCAAGAAGAATCCCACAGGCCTTTTCACCTAGTACTTTACAGCTTGCAGGTCTTCCATAAATTTCTTGGATTTTGGCTGCTAAAGTTTTTCAATGAAGAAAAACCAGCTTCATAACATGGTGGTGACAGATATTCCAGTTATTGTCAGATCTTTTCCTTGACAACATGACATTGATAAAAGAAAAATAATAAAATAAGCAGAAAGAAATTTAGATGCTTTAGAAGGATGGTGCTTGGATAGAGGAGCACGCTGTTGAAGAACTGGGTGAAGATCGAACCAGTGTCTGGTTGAGCAAGAGAGGCGGCATGGTCAAGAGCCGTACTCATTGACTTGGAGTGTTTGAGAACCCTGAGAATTTCTTGAGTTGTGTCTTCAGGGTGCATCACATCTTACAGTCAATGGTCAAAATCTGCATCAAAATCCAGTCTGATGATTCAATGTCAAAGAAAGGGGCCGTTCATAACGGAGACAATCGGAGAGCAATCCTCTCTTTTCAATCTGTCCGCCATTGATGTACTGACAGCAGCCTTCATTCAGGTCAGTGTAACTTTGTGACTACACAACCAGAGCCTTTGCCCAATGTCTATTCAAGGGGTGTAGGCTGATGGTTCTTAATCTCCTGAATTGAATTAAAATAGTAGGGTCTTCTGTCTTTCCAACTTCAGTATTCTGGAGGAGCAGAACAGAGGCGGGGAATGCTTCAGAGCTGTGCTTATACACAAGGGCCCTCTCTCTATGTTCTGCCTTGTGTTGGTTGGAGCTGAAGGTTTAGGAACCAGAGGGCTAGAAGATGCAATTCCTTGGACTTAGGGCCTAATGTAGCTGCCCCCTGGCAGGATGCCAAAGTCAATGTAGCTGGATCTGATTGTTATTTCCACCTGTGCTAGGGAGGTACAAATATACAATAAAATGAATTACAAGCAAACAGAAGAGCCACACAGTACAGTACAGCCTGTGAAAACATTAGTCTTTGGGGTGGCATGGCATAGAAATAAATACATTTATAACTGGGGTCTGAATTCTAAAAATGCTGCCTGAGGTAAAAAGAAGGTCGAGAAGTTACACAAAGTTTTGGGTGGAGAAGGGGATGTGGGAGGGAGAGGCAAGCAGTTATTGAGTACATGATTTGGTGAGAAGAACAAAGACTGCATTGCTTAGGTGGAAGGCACCTGAGCTGTAAACAGGAAGTACATGGGAGCCACCTGGAAGTAAATTGAGAGAGGAATCATCAGTGCTGATGCATGAAGCCTGGCACTAGAATCCTTTAGTGAAGTTCCAACCCCCACCCCATCACACAATCTGTTGGAGGAATAATAGGCCGCAGCTAAAAACACATAATTGAGCAATATTTTCAAAACAGAACAAATTTTTACCAAGCCCACACATCTGTTTGCAGATATAGCCCTGGAAATTGTGTGATGACTGACTTCTCCGGCCTCTGATTAATGCTCCATGTAATGCTGGAATTAATTATTAAACACAATGTGGAAGGTCTTGATGTTTATTCTGTGGCTGAGTCCACAGCAAAGGTCCGCAAGTCTCCTAATGTGACAACACAGAGCAGATCAAGTATGAACATAACAGAGTGCCTCTGTAATAATTCTGAGGAAATTTCAGTGATTCCCTTATCACAAATGGGCGTCTATCCTTCTTATATATGACACATGGAGAGGTGTTTTATTATGCAGCGGTATTGCAGAGCCCATAGGAGGTATGATACAGAGCGTTGTGTGCACAGCCAGAAGGCAAAGGGCTAGGGGATGAAGTGAGCTGAGGTACAGCCAGCTTTAAGGAGCCAGTCCAATAACAAGCGAGAACTTGAGATTTTCCAGTGCAGCAACAGATGCTGTGGTAATGAACTCACAGCGTTCACTGCTTGCTGAGCTTCCTAAAACCATACCCCTGTCAAGCTGTAACAGGTCCAGAGAAACCAGATGCCTGGCTGGGAGTTACCCTTTACTGTCCATGCACTAGGACTGCAGACATAGTGTTCAGATCTTAAGTCTCCTTCTAAAAATATACAAGAAAAAAGGGGTAACACTTTCTTTGAAGGGTCCTTCATAAGAGCTATATAACTTCTTCATAAGCACTACATAGCACATTCCTAAGCACTACTTAAGCATTCATAAGTGCTTGTGTCAATAACCACAAATAGACATATGGTCTGTTAGCTATGTCAACATTGATGCAGCAACTGATATTACCATGACATACCAAGTGAAATGACACGTGCATGTTGTCAATGTTGACATAACACACATTATGCCTATTTGAGGTTATTGACATAAGCACTTATGAATGCTTATGTAGTGCTTATGAATATGCTATGTAGTGCGTATGAATGAGTTACTATATACAGTAGCTATTATGTTGGACCCTTTGAAAAAATTGAAAGCATTTTCAGAAAAACTTTTTTTGTTTAGGGAAAATCTGAGCAGTTCCCATTTTGGACTTGCAGTGGTCCAGGAGGGACCTCGTGTCAACATGTGGTTTCAAGTAAGGGGAATAAAGATTAGACACAGTATTTGCTCCAGCAGACTGCTGGATGCTCATGAATTTGTCTTCCTTGCCCATCTCCGGTTTTCCTTCAAGTTTCCTTCAAAACAAAACACACGAGTAGAGACTTATACAACAAGGTCTGATCCATTTCCAATCCAACTTCTGCTTACAATTATTTCATTAATATTATTTCATAAAAAATTATATTTTGATCTGACATTTGTGCAAGAACCAGCTACAGCCGTAGACTGAAAGTGTACCCTAAAGATTTTGTGGTGCCCATATACTGTACAGGAGTGAACCAGCATAGTTTATAGAGCTGTCAGGAAACTAAAACCAAGGGAATTGGTTGGAACAAAAAGCAGCATGCAGACTGACCCTCCGGGCCTGGAGTTGTGCACCTCTGTACTACCACATTTTGGGTTAATCCACTGGAGCATGCTCTCGAAAGGGAAGGATTTAACGGTATCTTCAGAATTATTGACAGGCCCTGTTTTTCAAAGGCTGTACCCGTTCACACCAGCAGAAACACTTTCCCGTTGCTCCAAAAAATGAAATAATATTTTGCTTGAGAATATTCCTTACATGAGCCGTTTGCTTGTGGTGTGGCAGAAAATAACATTGACATTACCCTGTAGCCTGACCTGCCCAGTTTCAAATGGCCACTGAGGGTTTAATTGTCCTGAAACTGCAGTTTGAGTTGAAAGTGCGATGCTGATTTCCAAAGTCTCGGCACGGGACAACATGAAATGAGCGGGGAATGTGAGGCACGCTCGAGCTCCTTCAGCGACGAATAGAGGAAACAAATTAAGAAAGCTCTCCTCGGGTCAGAGAACTCCGTTTTCCGTTTTTCCCCCTTAGTGCAGTACATTGTTGTCTTCCGCAATCCACAAGCTTTTTGGTGAGCATAACCACCAACAAATTCACTACCCCACATTAAACCAAGTCCTGTAGGATGGTGCTGGATTGCTGGGAAACGTCAGCATATGGACACAGGTCTGCTTTTTCATGGCTTCTTCGCTCCTCAGTCCAGTCGTGCGACGGTTGTGCCCCACAGGTTACGCACTGCAGGGACCTCAATGGAGAGCAGTTTCTGTGCATTGGTTCTGCAGCTGAGCGTGCGTGCAAGAGCGATCGTTTCATGACGTCAAAACTGACAGCAGGGGTGAGTGAGCCTGTCTGTCAAATGCTGCCAAGTAAAGGACCTGGGAATTGCGTCAGTGATCGAGCACGAAGGCCTTCACAGGTAAATCCATTTTAATTGGGTTTGAAACCAGAACACATTTCTGAAAACAATTGTCTTATTGTACCACTAGTTCATTGGAACACCTCATATTTTCCCTCCACCCCCCCTCCCAAAAAAGGGGCACATTCTCCACCAAGTATCCAAAAAAGGGAATATATTAACCCTAACACATCAACACATGCGCGCATGCACAAAGATATGCACACACACACACATGCACGTACACACACACACATGCACAGACACACATACACACAGTAACTGGGTTTTGTGAATATAAACGGTATGTTTGACAGCTTACAGCCCCTTGTTAGACTAATAGAGTTTGGGAAATTAGGTAAACGGTGGGTTAGTGTTAAATAAAGAGGGACATTGTGTTTGGGCTCACCGGTTTGCAGTGATGAGGTTTGGAAAGTGGGGGAACAGGGGAGGGGGTGTTGCTGAATTGGGGGTGTGTATGGGGAGGTGGTGGGTTTGGGGTTAGGGCAATTAAAACCAGATGCTCATTTGATTTAAAATAGCAAACCCTGGAGGAGGGGTTTTGTAGGGTTTGTATGACAATTAAAAGACAGCTCTGTTTACAAATACCGTTTATTTGCGTGTTCCATGAGTGTTAGCCATACTGACAAACTGCACGGATGCTGGGGAGCACGTGTTTGTCGAAAAGGAAGGCTTGCTGGTGTCTGGGATTGCGTACAACACCCCAAATCCACTCTCCGCACCTCACCCGCCTCACTTCCTTCTGTGGGGAATGCTTAGAGTGGCACCTGGTGTCTACACTGTGGCCACTCCGTTCAGACCCCCCCTCGGGCCCCAGCTTCAGTGTAGAGTACAGAATGGCACTTTGTCGCAGCTTTAAAAGGGGGGAAACAGAATGAGGTAAATATAGTGTTGGAAACAGCAGTGCATTTCTTCTGAGGCTCCAGTGTGTGCACACAGAGTGACTCCTGTATGCTCAGTACTCTGGAAAAGTCGGCCCCCGGTCCTTCACCCAGTGATGTCACTGCTGCCACCTCAGTCATATTCACACTGTCCCCCCCCCCCCCCGCCCCCTCACGTGAGGAAGATGGCTGAGTGCAGGCTTTCAGTCCAGCTCAGTGCTTCTCAAACTCAGTCCTCAGGACCCCTGTGTATGCTGCTTTTCCTTCCAACCACAATTACATTGCCAGAATTTTAACAAGCCGCTCATTTTTCCTAATTAGAAGCTTTTCATGTTTTGAGGGATTATTTACCCTCCTAAGCCATTATGTCAGAAATAGCTATGCATGCCGTGAAGAATCAAAGTCCCCTTTCACATTGCGTTTAGTGTACTATATTGCATATGATAGCATAAAAATAGGTCTGATTAAATTAAACATTGGGGTTAAATAATAGGTGACTGGTGAAAGTGTGGACACCTGGCCACTAAACTAACAATTTGGAAGATAATGAAGAATTCGAAGACAATGCAAATGATAACAAGCCCAACCTGCATTGTCTTAACCAGTTAACAAGAAAAAATATGAAAGAACTTACACAAACATGTTCAACAACCTTAATTGAGCAAGAGATTGGCTGTAACAAAAAGTAGTATACAAGGGGATCCCCAGGACCCTGGGCTAGCTGCCCGCAGTGGGTTAGCAGACGGAGAAAGCGGTTTGACCCAAGCATGTGCAGCTGAGCTGTAAACTAATCTGGGATTGTGTTCCTTGGGGTGGTTTAACCCGTTCAGGTGACATTGGCCTGGACTGGACCTTCCTCTGGGTGCTTGGGCCCTGTCAAAGCCAGGGGAGCCTACTGAAAACCTGCACCTCTGAGCAGGGGAGCCATTAAAAGTGTCATGGTGGCTAGGATTTACAGAGTACAGTGGGGTTTATAATGTCTGCAGGGTTTATAATGTCTGTGTCTTTTACCAGAACCAGGACCCAGTGTGGCCCAGGTGGGGAGTCAGGCAATGCTGCAGTTTACTGTACAGATTTTCCCACCACTTCATCCCTGTGTTGCCCTTTGATTTTGTTCTTGTGTGTGGGACTGTGTAAGATCTCAAATTTGTATGTTGGGGATATTCTATGCTTTGTGCATCCATCTACAGCAGGGACTGTTGTCTTTTATGATTGTTTTATTAGTTGAATCAGGGTAATCAAAGCTTATAGTACATGGAAGAAGCAATGATACTGAATACCACTGGACAACATTATGTACAATATGCATGTCAGTTTTTTTGGAGGTAGGCTATGACTGTGTATCTGAAAATGAATCTTTCTAGATTGTACTGCATTGTCAGCGCACACAATATGCTTATTCTGTATGTTAGTCTTCCTTGTGTATTCCTGTGTGTTTGTGCACATGGATATGTCTGTGGTTATAGGTTGGGGTTGTGTGCGGTGCTTGTGTTTGTGAATGGGAGTTGTCATGGCCTGTTTTCTGTATGCGTGTCTGTGTCTGTGTGTATGCAGGTGCGTGAGTGTATGTACATTTGTCTCTAAGCGATGGAATGAGCAAGCAGTGGTAAAGTCTGTGCAGCTGATACTTTGATTTAGAGCTTTGGTCAGTCCAAGTAGACCTGTGGGTATGAACTGCTCTCCAGGGATTAATTACTGCATCACTTATCCTGCCACCTCCAATGTAAATAACGAATGCATGGAAATAACCAAGCAGCTCAAACGGTCTGAGAGTGGGGAGTTCCGCGAGGCAGTCGCTACTTGTGCCTAAGGGTGAAAAACGGTGAGTCCCCCTCCATGCCCTACACAAGGCCAGCCCTTCATGTGGTCCCATGGGTGGGGACGGTGGCCCATGGCAGGGAAGCGTCACTGTTTGCAGACTGAGGTTGGTGTGGCTTGTCACAGTGATGTGAGATGGATGGCCTTGTTTGTGCAGCGGGGCAGATGGGTCATTCCTGAGAGGGACCGCTCCAGCTGCGTCGCCACCATTATCTCGATTCCGGATCTTTCCAGCATTCCGTCTCAGTCTGTTGTGTGGGCTGTACCGCACAGAATTTTAGGGCCGCTGGTAAGAGAAAAGGTTGTGTGTATATGTCTGTGTGCAGGTATTTACTGCCTTTGACACCGTGACATTCAGCGCTGCAAGTCTTTCCCTTCCTTCTTTGCGATGACAATCGCTCAGTTACTGAAATAAAGTTTTGAAAGAGTGTACCTCTTATGTATGGATGTACATTTAGGAAATGGAAGTAAAACTATAATTCAATATAAATATCCATATACTCAGTGATTTATTGTGTGGGGTGAAGAAAAAATATAATAATTGATTAATAAGAAAGATTATTTTTTACAGGAGACATTTTCAGTTAGCATTAGCATTCATTTCAATCTATTGGAAAGGGTATATACAATTTCTAATATTAAATATACCTTGCCCTGTTGTGCACTCAATTCTGACAGCTTTTCACCATGTAGAAATATATATTTTATCTTTTTAACAGGAAATTCCCAGTAGGGTTTTAATCAAGTGGAAAAATCAAGGGAAATTTATCACTGTCCATTGGAAGTTTTAAAATGGTGGTTCAGTTTTATAGATGTTGTCAAGCGTTAATGGGGTAGCCTTATTGTGTAATTGTTCAGGTCAAACCACCTATGATTAGGAGATCACATCTGTATATAGTAAGGAAAGGTACTTTCTGAACTTCCTGCCGTGAGCTTCCTGAAATACAAACACGCGTCACACTTTGCCGCAACACTGCGGCCAATGGCCCGTGTCCACTGAAAGCAGCATGACCCTCCTCTTGGTGTGTCCACCCATCACACACCATTGCCTACGCATGTGCACGAGGCTATCACTTTGCAAGAGAAAACTTCAGTAGCTGGCTGGATACGCATGTGCCTTCAGAAAGTTTTTCTTTTTTATTGAAAGCAGGCCGTTTCCTGGGTCACTACTGTGCAAATGTATCAAATGTCCCTGTGCTAAATGGTTGATGTCACATCTCTGGAATTCCTCCTCTGGCTATTGCTCAGTGGCTGCCCCTACTGAAAGGAAAAGCAGAAAAAAATGGCTGAATTCAGAAAGTGCCCACAATGTGTCAGTGATTGTACAGTACACTGTGACCTCCTGCCTCTGTGGTTTAATTAAACGCTTCACTCATCACGTGCTTGTGATTGGCCTCAGCTGTTTGAGTCGGTGGCTGGGAACAGAGTAATGAGAACAAACTGAAGCGTGCTCGCCAGCAGACACTGTCTCAGTGAACTGATGAGTGTGAGGGAAGATGTGTGTGTTCGTTAACTGGAGGCATGCAAACAATTATCACAAACAGCCACAAAGTTGATGAGCTTCCAAGGTCATATGGCTAAGGAAAATATTACAGCAATGTCACTGAAATTAATTACATATACAGCATTGTCTTACTGGACAGAACGTATTATCTATTGTCCTGGGTATCAAAGCTATATAGCGTTAATGATGTATGAGTCTGTTTAGCATATTGTTATGTTGTTCTTTACATGAGAATAATTCTGCTATACTGATTTACATAATTATTATTATTTTTTTATATTTTAGAAGCACAATCTTCTGCAAACTTAAGCATTAGTAATTACATGAGGTGTGAGATAAGAGGCAATTATTGCTATTTTCAGCATTACCTATAATGTATGTAACTATTTTGTGGGGCAGATAAGCCTGCTTATCTGAAACTGCTCACAGATGTTTTGCAAGCTATGCACCAAATGTGGGGCACCATGTTTAACTAATCAAGGAAATTGCGGAATTAAAAAAAGACAGAGGGAACAAACTGCAGGTATATTATGAACCAGCTCTGGAATTCCAGATGCAGTGGCCTGTTTTCCATTACATTTTCTGTGAAATTGTAATCATGTGCCTTTAACCACAACAAAGTTTAGATGAGTTTTACTTTTTGTAAAATATGAGAGTTTAGGATACTACTGTGTGTGGTGCACAGTATGAGGAAACATCTGAAATAGTCTACCTGATATTGCGTATTTGTGATCTAGCCTACTCGAGCACTTAATCCTTTAAATTGGTTCAGATGGTGTCTCGGTGGCGCAGCCTGTAGAGCACTGACCGCATGCTCATTGCGAGCCGTGACGTCGGCGGTTCGAATCCGACCGTCTGACATTTGTCGCATGTCTTCCCCTCTCTCTCTCTTCCTGTCTCTCTATACTATACTGTCCAATAAAGCTGAAAAAAGGCCAAAAAATATCTTTAAATAAAAAATAAATAAATTGGTTCAGATGAAGTTAACGGGTCGGTTTTAAAGACACAGATTAAGCATAGCCCTGGACTAAACTGAGTTTTATATGTAGAATCTGCACTGTACTTTACTAAACTCTTGATTAAGAATACATTTGTGGATGAGGGGGACTGATGAACACAAACAGAAACTCTGAGACAGAAAGAGGAAGCAGGAAAGATAGAAAGATTCCCTTTTTGTTGTCACAGTATAAACCTGGGTCTAGCTTCAGGTGAGAAGTTCAACTGTGAGCTATACACATTGCTGTGTGTAAAAGCACAATAGCTGTCTGGGATCCAGCATTGACTCTGGACTGTCTACAAGAACAATGGCACTCATTGGTGCATCTCGTTCCTTATCACCCCGTGGCCCAGGTCACATCAATGGCCCCTCAGCTGATAAGATGCGTACCCAGGTGGTGGTTGTAGTCTGCGAATATCAGAGTCAGTGAGAGTGGTTTCACACCTCTGGGGTCACATAGGCCGGCGTGTCCAGGTGGGCTTGTGTAAAAGTGTTGGTTATGGTCATTCAGGTCACGGACCATGTCACAGATAATCTCTGTGCTCTCCTGTGACAACTCATTTTCTTTCAGGGTCAAATGAGGTTCTATGAGCTGATAAACCCAAACTGGCTCGTGCTTGCATACCAAGACCATGCATGACTGACACAGCTTTCACACATGTTATACACTCAGAAATAAAGTGACAGGGGAGGTACATTTTTGTTCTTCAAGGATCAAATTTCCCAAATCTAACCTGAATGTACAGTAATGTTCTCTTTGGGTAAAACATTTTTTTCCTAGAAAGAACTGTACAAATGGAGTATATATTGCTAGCCAGTGGTACAATTTTAAGGTACCCTAGTATTTTACCTTTTTAGGCACTTTTCATACCTTTCTTTCTGAGAGTGTACCATTCCTTTTTAAGATGTACAAAATGTGTTAGAGAATACTCTGAAAGGAAAACACATACTGGACACTTGGCTCATAGATGCCACTTTAGCCTGCTCATGACTACTGTGTGTCTGTAATTGGTTGTACTCCTAATGCAATAGAAATATATTCACAGTTAAAGGTTTTTTTTTGGAGGGGGGTTATCGCATAGCCTGGGTAGACATTTATTATCCATGCCTCTCAGTTCCATCTCCAGACCTGCTCCTGGCTGTCCCTACATGTATCCCATGGTTATTCCTTTTTCATGTCCAGCTGTTATACTGTATAGAGAGAAAAATTGGGGGACGCTGGCCAGCTTGTGCCATTTCCTTTTTCACTCAAATGGGATTGGAGAGGGGAGATTGTGCCCCCACCCCCCCACCCCCGTGTCCTGCTTGGATAGCATTTCAAGGCAGTAGTTTGGGAGGGATATGCAAATCCTGCCCTGGCTGCCTGCCCCTTTGAAGAGGCACTACAGGCTGCTGCGTGAAGGGAGAGCACAGTTGGCTGAGAGAGCCAGGCAGCAGGTCTCCAGGTCCACAGGCCGTCTCAACGTATGTAGCTGCGTCTCTTCTACAGCCTCTCTCTTCTCTCTTCCTCTCTGGCTGTCTCTCTTTCTCCTTGTCTTCCACGTCTGTGCATTTTCTGTACCTCTCTTCTCCTACAATCTGTTTGGTTCCCAAACCGTCTGTTCCTCCTTTCCATCCCTCCTCAGACCTCAGGAAAGAAGAAGAACGATGCCAGCACAGATGTTTGGGCTACAAGCTCGTTTTGAGTCCAGCTGAAGAAGTCAGCGTTTCAGGGCCCCCGGGGAACTAAAACAAAAAACAAAAGAAAAACAGTACTACAGAAGGAACGTTTTCGGGAAATTGTATTTTCACGTCCCTCCTTCGTGCTGTAGCTTGGTTTCATTTTTTTAAATTTTCCTTCTTTTTTGGAGCTTTTCAAGTGGGGAGGCTGAAGATGAAGTCAGTTCTCTCTCAGGTCACTCTTCATCATTTTCTCTTTGGAGTGTTCTTGTCTTTGGTGGATGCCAAAGGGACCTACTATGGCAATCCCTACAGATACAACCTGTACAAATCTGGACTCAACCCCCATCACTCACCTGGGAAACCCATGGGCAGGCACAAGTGAGTACCACTGACTATCAGCATGCATATACTGTAAACATACTTGAGCTCACTATTATCAGTTCAAATACCGAATAAATAGATTGAAGATTAACATTAGATATAATCCACTGTCGAATGACACCTAGAGTCACTTGCAAGCCAGGGAATGGCTGGGACATCAAGTAGATTATCCTTGCAAAGGCGTTAAGGATTAATGTTTTGGTAGGGCCAACCAAATACTTTCTCAGGGTTTACGGTTTTCAGATAAGCGTCTGAGGTATATTTTAATAATACTGCAGAGCCAGTTTACTATGATTGCCATCGATGGTATTTCACATGAAAGAGAGGAGGAATTATGATGAGGAACATATGCAGGAATTTTGGCAGAGTGACTTGCCATTGGAGAGTTTGCCCAGGTTTATTATGGACAGACAGTTTTTTGGTTTATTAGATGAAAAAACGAATAAAACGCTATCTGTGACCCAAATGTCATAAATATTCACTGGAATTCCAATAACACAAAGTGAAAATTGTTTGACACTGCACACCATATTGCCTAGTTTCACAGTATGATTTTCTGCTGGCCTGCTATTTCCGTTAACTCTTTACAGTGACATAGATCACAGGGAATTGAAAATGCAGCGCACACCCTAAGGAGAAAGGGCATGATGCGTTATCACTTATATGGATGGATATACTGTTTAAGAAGATGACAGCATGTGGGATGTAGGGCAGTGTGGCTGTTGTGGCTGTAGTTCTGACCTCTGGACCTGAAGGGCATGGGGGTCAGATCTGGGACAGGATACCGCTGTGTTATCAATGAGCTAAAGATAAAAGTGAACGCTTTGCCATTTTGGCCCTGGTTAAAAGCTTGGTAAAGAGGGAAAGAGACTGTGCTGCACATTGCCGGTGTGCCATGCAAAGCTCAGGTTTCTGGGTTTGGACAGAACTGATGTCCCTTTCAGTGGACATGTCTCTTTCATCTGCTCTCTGAGATCGGGTGTGACTCGGGTCTCCAGAAAGTTCTGCTTTTGCACTGAGAAACACAAAGCTGCCAGACAGCACTGTGACATTATCACTGTTCCCAAACACCTCCAGATGAAGCAGCTGAGGACGGTTCTGCCCTAAATTCTTTCACCTTTTTTTTTTTTTTTGCTTGGCTTCCTCTTTGGAGCTCGATCCCTCTAGACAGCTCCCAGGCTACCTGCTGCTTTCCAGAAGCGGAGCCCTGTCGAAGGTCGGTCTGGACTTTCCCTCCTGGACAGGGGCATTCCACTTCCCTGGTCAGCTTCATTTTACGAGTTTTAACTGAAGAGAAGTCCACATGTTCAGGTAGCAGTGGACCATACTGGCCCTGCCGTCTGAAAGCAGATGCAGACTCCTTTGCACTCACTGTAACATTGCATGAAGGCTGTCAGTCGTGTTAACAGAGATTCACTCTGCACAGTGCATCAGTGTAACTGACTGCCCCAATGACAACAGCTCCTGTGCCTCATCCCTGTCTGTACTGTGGCTGTATCAGAAAGGTCACTGCTATGGGGATTTGGTTCTATGGCAGACATATTAGAACAGTTGCTATTGGGCTAAGCCAGACAATGGAAATAGAAGTCCGCATTGTGATGTCAAATTTAAAAGCAGGATCACACTGACCTTAAAAATAACACATGTGAAGTCCTGCCAGTATATGATGTGCAAATGAAAAGGGCCCTGCTCTAATGCTATTGTGTAAACAGTGCGCTGGGTCTATGTGCACTTGCTGGGGGCCTGTTATGAGTCTCTGTTAGAAACTGTGTAGTGTAAGACCTACATTACATTACATTACTGGCATTTGGCAGACGCTCTTATCCAGAGCGACGTACAGTTGATTTAGACTAAGCAGGGGACAATCCTCGCCTGGAGCAATGCAGGGTTAAGGGCCTTGCTCAAGGGCCCAACGTCTGTGCGGATCTTATTGTGGCTACACCGGGGATCGAACCGCCGACCTTGTGTGTCCCAGTCATGTCCCTTAACCACTACGCTACATGTGACTTTTAGCATCATCCTGAGGGGACTTTTACAATGAAACAACCTCCTGCACCACACACACTACCAACTGCACACATTACACACAAAACTCACACTAGGCGTTCATATACACACACGCACACACACACACACACTTGCATACAATACATAAACATTCATACACAATCACACACTGAAAAGATTAACGCAATCAGACTCCATACGTGGTCATTCCCCCACGTCTCCTCCTCTAAGCGATGCTGCAGTATTTTTTTGTTTTCCCTCTCCTTTGCAATGGAGCATGTGATTTGACAGCCGTTCTCCCCTTTTATTTAAAGCACTTCCTGGTGAGAGCCCATTGTAACTCCATTCTCATTGGGAGTGACATCTCAGACAATGACCACAAAGGCAGGGCCGTACTGTATGGGGGGAGCCCGATGTGTCCCATAGTAAAAGTTGGATTTCTCACTAAAACACCGCTCATTAGGCCCTTGTGTTCCCAGCCACTGATGGTCATAACCCCCATTCTTATGCCACCAGGGAGAAAGCCAGTATGTATCTCAAGAGGAAGTCTCTCTTCACAGCTGCTTCATCGAGGCTTTTAGTTAATCCGAGGACACTTCCTCTTCAGAGTTCACGCCAGGCGTGCGCCACCCGTTTTCAGAGGAAGCTGCGCTAAACTGAGTGCCAATGCAATTTATACGCGCTGTTTTCTTATGAGAGGAAACTGCAGTCTAAATAAATGACCAATAAAATGTGTGCATTCTCAAACGTACCTGAGAACCAAGTTTCACTGGTTAATTTAGCCCCCGTTCATTTCAGTCATCCAGGAGCAGTTTCAGATGGGTGACCTACTGTAGTGAATAGAAAATTATTTGAACAGGTGTGAAATACTGTATTGCTGAAGGGGAATGCAAGAACACAGGGCCAAGTGCGGGCACTTTTTTCTTCTTCGGGGTCCCTTTTAGTCCACAGTTTTTAGTTTGCATCAAAGCTGCATGGGGCAGCCTGGTCCTGTCTGTTCTGGGTGGGTTTGCACATGCTGCTTCTGCTGTAGACCTGGTCATGGGGTCAGGAGTCAGCGCTGTGAGTTTATGTTGGTTGTTCTGCGAAGGCCAGGGGGTAGGAACCGGTGGGGGTGGGGAGGAGTTTTGCTTGAATCGAGTGGGGTCACAGGACTCACCCTGAAAGACAAGTTTAAGTTACTCCGAAACCAATTTCCCCCAAAGGAAAAACGCCCGCGTTCCGAAAACATAGCGCAGTGCAGAGGTCCCCGCGGTACATTAACGCTAATAACTCCAACGGACTCTGACAGCTGTGCAATATTACTGCAGTGCTTCGCATGATAACTGTGGCGTGTCAGGACTTTATAGCAGTATGAGCCAGGAGGGTCTTTCGGGATTCCAGAAGAGCCGTGCCCAAATCACATTCCTAATCTCCGGTATGCAGGCTTTTGGGGAAAAAGGGCATGCTCTTTTTCCCAAAAGGTAACAATTTAGGGGTGGCTTTAGAGTACAAAGATTGACCCACTGCATATTACTCTACTGAACTCCCCACAATGCAACAGAAGCAGAGACTTTTCTTTGTAGTCTTTGTAGTTTGTAGTCTGCCTGAATTACGCATCTGCTCTCTATGAGGCCTTAAGTTGTGAGTGTGCAGAACTCATTTTTTGCCAAATTACTGAGACCCTTTGTTTAGCAATAATACCAATAACAACTAAAAGGGTTAACACAATGCCCCCACATTCCTGTATCTGGGGCTGCTCACAATTTACGCAGGGTTTCCAGGCCATGGTTTGACCTCTAACCCAAATACAGTAGGTCCCAGCCTTAGTCCATGGCAAGCACTGACATATTCCACCCACTGGCAAAGCGCTGGCACACACACCAGGTTTGAGAATCAGGGATGTGTCAGCACACACACACACACACACACACTCACACTCCCCATCTCATTCAGATCGCATTAGGGCTCGCAGGTGTGTTATTCTTTAGTTTGATGATGTCATTTCGATTTCCCCATTTAAAGGAAACCTCCTTTAAAAATAGGTTTTATGAAAAAAAAGGAACCTCATGTTTCTAAACTGTTTAAACCACAGCATGAGGCTTTCTCACCCTTCCTGACGATAAATCTCACTGAGGTCAAGTCACGGCCAGTTTCTCCTGACTGCAGGTGAAAGGAGTGTATTATTGGATGGCCTGAACGTTGTCGTTTACAGTTCACTACAGCCAGAGAGAAGCAGAGCGGGAGAATGGAATGGGGGAGGGGAAACATGCAATAATATTTGACATAAAGTGCCGTATGGGATTTGAAAGAGAATTCTCTTTTCCTCTAGGGAAGTTCGGAGGAGATTTAGGCACTGTAACGGTATCCTAGCTATATTTACAGAAGGAGACCAGCGCTGCCAAAAAATGATTTGCCTGAAAAAATGCAAATATTTTTTCTAAGTGAGGAGGAGTGTGGGCAGACAGCTCTGTGCTGGTCGTTTGATGAAGAGGTGGAGGCACGAGCGGTGGACAGGCCTCGTTGGAGCTGGCTCGGGGCTGGGAGATTAGCGCTGGCTGCTCCGGGGCCTCCACCGCCGATGAGGAACCCGCCCGACCTCCAGAGACGGCCGATGCACAGCTGAGCGCATCCGATGTCCCCCCTGGACCCCCTCTCCAGCGCTCGGCTCCCGGCTAGCGCTCGCTGTGTGGTCCTCACAAAGCTCATATGTAGAAGAGCTGGAAGGTGCTCCCCCAGGGCCTGCTGGGATTAATGCTTGCCCATGATGCAGAGCACCTGCTAATGCTCTGCTCGCATCTCCCTTACAGTCACATCTCCGTCTGCTCTCCTCATTGGAGAAGGAGAAACACCTGACGAGATCAAATATCATAGGGTAGAAAAATTACATTGGCAGAGAAGGGAATGGGGAAGGGGAATACTTTTTTGAGGGAGGGAGGGGTTAAATATTTTCTTTCTAACATCTGGATTCTTTAGCTTTAAGGCTTAAGTTAAAATATGAACGCTATTCACTTTCCCCAGATGTCCACCTGACAAACAAATCTTGGTTCCTAATTTCTCTTTTACCTCTCCAGTGGACCCCATTGTGACGTGAGAAACATTCCTCCTTTCTAAATATATTCTTCTGCTGGCTGTCCATCATCCTTGCGCCCTGTCCAGAAACAGGCCTTGAGGGAGCTGTGCACTCGTGAATTAAATGGCTGTCAAATATTTTTTTCCTCTATCAATAAAGTCCTGTATTTATTGTGAGGAAAATACAATGATAAAAACTTGTTTTGTTGTATGATCTGAAAACCAGCTGTACTTTGAGGTTGTGTTGGGGTCATGATATTTCAACACAGTGCATTTAGTGTCCAGCTCAGTGTGTATAACCATGACCATCTGAGCTCTCTGCTCATCGAGAATTCCCCTTAAGTTTATAATTGTGGAAAAATAGAAAATAGAAATATGAGCGTTAATCAGTCTCTTTTACAACTGCTGGGGGAAGTTTGTGTACAACATTGATTTAGTTCTCCAACAATTGTTTGTGCAGGAATTTGTACATAAACACCAGCCTGGGGGGTTGAGGGATTTCTTTTTTTGAGCAATCTGAATATTTGAGTGGATCAATCATTGGTTTAGCTCTCAGGAGTTCTGCCCCATTGAAAGTCTGTAACCTCAACACCACCAGACCAGGTCACACAGCGAAAGCTACTTCCTGAATGATTTGTGGCCACTAAATACCTCATCAGATCCCAATGAAAGGAGCCCTGTCATGGGCCAGTTTTATCCAGGCCTCTCTTCGCTGCTTGATTAAAAGAAAATTATGCCGTATTCATCTGTATAATGTGACAGGACTTTAGATGTGAAGGGCTTCATTCAGAATAGACTAGGGAAGCAGTAGCCTGAGTTCATTACGTATGGTTTCCATTCGTCATCACCCCGTTCTGCAAAGCCTACACTTAAAGAGTTAAGCAAACCACCAACCATTGCCATACATCGGGAACAAAAGGCAGTTTGTTTATAATGTCTAAATACCTTCATAAATGCAAGCAAAGCTGGCAACACTCGTGAGCTCTGACAGACACCTTTTGACACACACCTTTTGGGTCATGAGTGTTGTGAGCATTATTTCCATTTTGCCCAGCACCTCAATTCATTAGGATGTGCATTTTTTCATATTTAAATAACCTCATTAAACCACCTGGCCATTAAGAGTTTGGCAGTTGGTAATGCTAAGCAATGTTTTGTGGGAGCTTAGAAGAAGAAGAACAAAATAGTACAGGCATACAGTACAGATATGCTGTTTTTCACTTAGCCACCCTATGTCCCCCAAGACCAATAACGCAAACACCAGCAGTATCTCAATTTGACAGCTTCATTTCTGTTTGAGCGTTTGAAAATGAATCACTGAACACATGCGTTTGTACTGGGTTTTTTAAAAATTTCATTGTAATAAATCTTTCAGTTTGTTTTATCACAACAGTCATAACATGCCATTAACCGAAATGCGCATTTTCCCAAAAAATATTATTGAATACCTCAGCTCTAACAGAGAGATGGCGGCCCCATTATTCCAGCGCTGTTTGGAGAGGCTACATGTTGTTGAAAGGAGTGGTCATGCAGATCACCGTGTTTGACATTTCCCACTGGAGATTTTTTTCAGAAATAGGCCGACAGCTGTTCGATCCTAGCACTGGACACGATGTTAAAAGCATTTTGTAATAGCAAGGATTGCTGGCAGGACATCTAACTGACATCCTGTTGTTCTCTCTCTCCCCCTGTCCTCAGAAACTATTGCGCTTACGTTGTCCAGAAGAACATCTCGTGTACCATGCAGGACGGGATGGCCACCTACGTCAAGGCGGAGTACAACAAATGCGCATGGGGACAGAAGTGCCCTGTTCTCATGTGAGTTCTGCAAGCCAAAAGGGAACACGACCAAAAGTCATGCCACAAAGTCTTTTTCAAATAACTGTCGATATGCATACGTGTAGGTTTTTGGCTATGGGAGTCAGTATGCTCGTTTGTATGCTTCTGAGAATTGCCGTTTGACTACCCGAGACTGCGTGGTCCAGCAGTGTCTCCCACCAAAGTTTCAATGAAACCTATACCTATATCAGCAATAGCTAATTTGGACTTTTGTTTAAGAAGATACATTTTTGACTGAAAATATCTGTTTACAATAATTCAATAGCTCTACTCGTGTTGCATATTTGATCTCTAATTATTCTACTGTATGTCAAAAGTGATGACTATCATGTATTGGCTAAATACTGACATCATGTGTCTAGGTTTGGTACTGCAGCATTCAAGTTGGAGCCAATCATATTGCAGTACACCCTTGAGCCAGTTGTTGAGGACATAGCAATATGTATTCTGTCAAGAGAATACATTGTTTTATATTGTAATTTTAAAACAATGTTCCTCTCACAGGAACCGTATGCATAAAAGATCTGCACACAAGGCTTTTAATTTAAGCTGAGGTTAGAGATACACTTCATCAGTGTATTCATGTTATGTGTTACTGGCAACGTTTTCTACCCTAACAGAAAAATATCACTATAGATGTTGATTTCAGAGGAACTGGCAATTAGAACCTCTGTTTCCAGGCACATTTGACATTTTAGTCATTTGTCAGACGCTTTTAATCCAAAGCGACTTACAAGTGCATAGGTTCTTCCGTAGGTTAAAGCATCAAATCCATAACTACTAAAACACGCATTTTAGGTAGACTGTTAATGAGTATTTAAGACATGGTGGCAAATCCTAAAAAGGTCCGTATATTTTAAAATATAATTTGATCACTTTTATTTCAGCCATAAAGGGTTAAGAACAGACATGCTGTTTTTTAAATTCAATTAAATGAATCAGAGAAAAACAAAAGCTCAGAGCTGTGACTATCCCATGCTCGTGTTTTGCATGGCCTGACTGTCTGTTTGATCCAGGTACCGGACGTTCTACAAGCCCAAGTACAAAGTCGGGTACAAGACAGTAACTGAGCTGGAGTGGCGCTGCTGCCCAGGGTACTCAGGAGAAGGCTGCTTCGACGGACCCACCACTCTCCCTGACATGCCCCCATTCAAAGGTGGCCATCCCGGCTTTAAGGGATACCCCCGCGGGCACCCCAGGGGCCACCCCGAGCAGAAGCCCATCCCCGGCGGGGACCCCACAAAATATGGTGAGCCACACAGTCCCGTTTGATTTAGATTTGCGCGCTTATCAGAGCCACTACGATCCTGTCGATAACAAGCTAACCATTGACACTGATGCTAACAAAAAAAGGTGGACTACTGTTAAAATAAGATTGAATTAACGTACAAGTTGATATGATGCTGCAGTTTCACCTGTAAACCTACTGACTCCGGTATTCTCTCCCTCTCTCTCGCTCCAGGGCAGAAGTTTGGAGGGGTGACGGGCGAGCGGATGGACCGGATCGAGGAGGACGTCCGGCGGTTGACCCAGGGGCTGGACACTCTGAACGGCGCGGTGACTGGGCTGGAGGACCGCCTGCGCCAGGGCGTGCGTGAGGACACCAACAAGATGCTGACCACCCTGCTGGGCACGGCCCCCCGCACCTCCGACTCCTCCGTGGGCTTCGGCATCATCCCCGACGGGACCCCCGACGGCCTGGAGGGCGGAGAGGGGTTCCCCGGGTTCGGGGACCTGGCCGGCCGGGTGACCGAGGTCAAGGACGAGATCCGGGCCAAGAGCGACATGCTGGACGAGATCCACGGCATGGTGCTGGGCCACGACGGGCAGCTGAAGCAGCTGATCGCGGCGGCCTCAGGGAGGCCCGTCCCCGGGGACTCGCAGAAGCTGCTGGAGGACCTGCTGGACGCCAAGCTGGCCGGCGTGCGGGCCGAGATCCTGGACGGGCTGGAGAGGCGCCTGACGGGCATGCAGACCCACTGCGACGACCGCATCGGCCGGGTGCAGCAGCAGTGCCACCAGGACCAGCTTAACGGCCAGGAGCAGATGCAGAGCTCCCTGGACGGCCGGGAGACAGGCCTGAGGAAGGAGCTGGGAGACCTGCAGACTCAGATCCAGGGCTTGACCCTGACCGAGAGCTGCTGCACGCAGGTGACCAGCCTGGCCAACAGGGTGCTGCTGCTGGAGGACTCTGTCAAAGGCCTGACCGAGTCCCAGAGGCAGCTGCAGCTCGCCCTCAGCGAGCAGACCATCCATGTGGAGACCATGATCGAGGCTCGCCTGGTGGACATCGAGAGCCGGGTCAATGCCACGGAGAAGGGAGGCGCTGAGGACGGACCCCCCGACGGCATAGACGGCTGGAAGACCCTGCTGGACGACAAGCTGAAGACACTGGAGGACCGTCTGTTCATGGCGGTGGAGGAGCTGAGCAACGTGACGGCTCCCGCTCTGCTGGAGGGGCAGGCGGTGCCCGCTCTGGAGACGGAGATCGAGTCCGTGCGCCGGCGGGTGGAGGACGGTCTGGACGGGGTCCAGAAGCAGCTGACCGACCTGGAGCTCCTCTGCACCTCCTCCTGCTCCCCGACCATGGACGGGCAAGTCGACACGGGAGTGAAGGAGGAGGAGGAGGACCACTGCGGCACCATGGAGGGGAAGCTGACCGGGCGGCTGGACGGCCAGTCGGACCGGCTGGACAAGCTGAACGGCACCCTGGGCCAGGTGCTGGCCAGGCTGGCCCAGGAGGAAGAGGAGGGCTCCGTCCAGGGGGAGATCACGCTGCTGCGGGTCAACATCAACTCCGTCAACCGCACCCTGAAGGGCCTCCGCGAGTCGGTGGGCAGCTTCGCCCGCGAGGTGGGCCAGGTCAACGCCACCTGGCAGCAGCGCGAGGACAGGCTGGCCACCCAGGTGCAGGGCATCACGCAGCTGGTGGGCCGCCAAGTATCCCAGCTGGGCTCCAGCGAGCGCAGGCTGATCCAGCTGAAGGGCGAGCTGCAGAGCCTGAGGCGCAGGCTGGCCGGCGAGCTCCAGGGCTGCCGCAGCACCGCGCTGGGCGTCCAGAGGGAGGTGATGGCCGTGGACAGCCGGGTCAAGCAGGTGGAGGGCCAGTGCAGCAGCCTGAACGACCTGGCCGATCACCTGGAGCGGATCCGGGGGGAGCTGGAGCAGCACTCCGACAGCTATCTCTCCAAGTTCAACGGCACGCTGGTCAGCCACTCGCAGCAGCTGTCCGAGCTCAAAGACGGACTCAAAGACTGCGTCGCCAAAACGGGACAGGCCGGGCAAAAGGGCGGCCAGTAACGCACGCGCCTGGATTGGCGAGACGTCGATCGAGAGTTACTCCAATGGGGCATTTCACTCATTCTTTTCATTTTTGTTTTTCATGTTTTGTATTGATTTTAACTGACATTTTAACTTATATGAAGAAAAAGTGACTGCATTGTTATGTACTAGATGTATTTTATAAAGATAACAAGGCAAACAACACTAATAAGCTGCTACGGGTTTCTACTGGCAAGTCAATTCTACTTTATTCGTTATGGTTTCTTTCTTTTTTTGAAATGCTGTATGTCAACATCAAGGGTGCTAAACGTTTTGTACATGTTTGTTTTGCCATCAAAATGTTTGTAAAAAAGAAATGTATTTCTCCTGGACTTGGTCTTTTGTATTTCCTGTGGGTTAAGCTTTCCATAAAGCTAATATTTTACATAAAGACAGGACAGTTAAAGAGAATATACAAAAGCCTAATATGGAAATGTTCTAAAGAGTTTATTATGTTGTGGTAAAGTCACCCACTATGCCAGCACGATACTCTGCATTTGAGCAGTTGAAATTCCATGAGTGACCACACAGTATCAGACCTGTGCGCTTGCAGTTCAGTGAGTGGCCACAAGGTGCCAGACAAATCCAAAAGTAAAATGAACGCACAACCTTGCAGAGTTAGTTTGGCTTCCTCAAATAATTTTTTTTTTTTAATACATCTCTCAAAGTTAACTTAAATATGAAACATATATAAACTTACATATAAAGTTTCTCTTGGAATAATCAGCAGCATTTGGATGTATGACTGACAGCTTAATGAAATACAGTAGCTACACCTTGATATTACATGCTGTGCAGATTGTATCCACTGAAGACTGTATTGCTGCTGGAGGCTACTACAGTAAATACACAAATAATAGTTTTGCTTTGCATTCATTTTGTGCAGTCACTGCAAATATAGCTATGGTAAAAGAGAAAACTATTTACAATATTTCAAATTATACTCATCTGGTCCAGTGCCTTTGTCACTGATATCATATGCAATCATTTTTATGACACAATCTTCTCTCTGGTACAGAATTGTGTACAGCTTAAAGTTTATTTCAGAGCGTATTGCTTTGACTGTATCCGATGAAAACGTTCTGGAAGGCCTAGGCTTCACGCTATGAAAAATGCAGGAGGTCATAACTGAACAAGTGGGACAGAAGGCAGCCCTGAGCAGTGTGGGGCCTGCATCCCGCGCAGAGCACCAGCTCGGATGCGCTGCGGCTGCCTGATTACTCTGACAGCGCAAACAGGGGCAGCATGGAGCCGTTAGCCGCCGGCACGCTTCCATGGTTACTGCAGCATGTTCCAATGCCCTCGGGGGCAGAATCGGTCCTTGGGCCTGGTGGGTTGAGGGGGGTGGGGGGAATGACACGTGCCCCTTTTCTCTCTTTGATTGGGTAACACATCGTGGGCGCGGCAGCTCATCGTCCCTCTCGGGGCCCCGGGAGCCAGGGAGCCAGGGATGCACTGCCCGATTTCTGTCATCGCTTCTCAGCCGGCAGCCTCAGCCATAATAGCCGCAGCTTCCGCAGAGAGGGTTTGGGAGCGCACATTCTCGCTGGAAGGTGTTGCTGATGGCGGCTCAATTACGAGGTCGCGACCCTTTCACAGCGCTAGTGGGCCCAATTAATGACTGAGGTACGAACGGCAGCAGACGAAGACATCACGTACGCTGGCTCAGAGAGCAGGCAGTGGTTTTGTGTATGCATGTTTAACTGAACTCCAGCCCCGGGACCTGTAGGAGGATAGTGCTCCATGATTCTGAAGCTCAAAACATACAGGGAAAACACAGATGCCTCCCCTCCTCCAACGACAAGTCTGCTTAAGGCAAGAGAGCGGACATTACAGCAAGGTTCAGTAGATAATTCCATCACAGGTGTTGTGGAGCAGAGGAAATCCTCCGCTCTAAAGGCCACTTCTTTCACGTGTGCATGGGCAAGAACCACAACTGCACAGCAGAGGCGCTGCACTGGCAAAGCCACAAATGCAAAGCAACACATGCACCGCAGCCTTTCCGCTGGCTACCCCTCCCTGCTTCAGTGGGGTAGCATCAAGACTTGTTGCAATGCAATGGTTGCGTTTTTTAATATATATATATATATATATATATAAATATATATAAATGTACGGTAGAGTAAAAGGAGACCATTTTTTTAAACTATTGGCCTATTGCCATCAGTCTCTGGATCTTTTATGTGGTTTTACATTTCACAGAAACTTCTTGGTTCCTTTTTTTCTGTGCTGTGAGTGACATTTTCTCAACCCATCAGAGAAATGTGAAATACATAGCATAATATACAGTAGTGTGGCCACAAGTACCTTTTACATGTTTCTGACTGGAGTGAACAGGATGTTTGAACAGCATATCTCTGACCAGACCAGACCTATTGGACCCAGTCATTTGACATTTCTGTTTCCTGAGGGATGCCCTTGCTCAAGTGTCTTGATAGAGTAGCAACTTCATCTTTAGTCTGAGATTAAAACCCTGTTTGAACTGGATTAGTTTTACAGGAGGAGGCACAGTAACGTACCTCATTACTAGAGAGTGTCTTTAGTCTCCGAATACACAATCTCAGTGATTTTTAAAGATTGCAGAGCAAAATTCTAGCCTCTTTTACCGACTGTAATTTTCCCTGGAAAAACAATCCCATGTAAAAACCAGTCCAGTCTGAATAGACATTTCTGGGGGGGAAGATATTGTTTTGAAACCTCACAGGCATTCACATTCTTCCCATTATTGGGAGTTGAAATGGTGAGAAACACAGTGCATGAGGTCATAGTTCAGACAAAACATAAATATTTTTTATTGGTTCAGTCAAGGAAAGATACTTATTAATCACCACAACTCATCTCCTTGAAAGTTCATTGAATTTATAGCAGGATTTGAATAACAATGGTAAAAAATGCACTTCACTTCAAAGTAATCTCAATAATCAAGGATATGCAGATATACATTTATATGCACTCGCAGACATACTCACACAAACACACACATACACGCTCACAAACACACGCAACTGACATCAAGTTTATATGTGGCAAATGGCTTAAATTAAATTACGCAAGTTTGAGACCCTTACAATCACAAAGGAAATACATTTTTATTTATTTTATTTGAATTTCTTATTCTTTCTTTAACAAAACACTGTATAATAGAATTTGGAGTTCTTACGATGCTCAAGTTTTGTTGCCTGAAATAAAGAATCATTATCATCCCTTGGATCAGATTCCTTCAACTTTTCTAATAAAAGATATTTGCAAGAGAAAAAAACGATATTGGATAGAAACGAGTAACCACATGCAAACTGTGGCCCCATCAGCCACTGAGGTAATCTCCTTCCTGTTTCTGCAGCACATCTCTGGCCTCAGGCTAACCCAGCCGGATGGGTAGGGCAGAAAAATAACCCTTCATACATTTTACTAGAAGTATTTTACTTCCTCTAAAGCTATTGTCAGGCATATAAAATGTCAGGAATGTTCAGAGCAGGACAAAAATACTTAAAAAGCCTGCACATTATAAAGGGGGCAAAATTGTGACTGAACCTGAAATGAAGTACAGCAGAGAGGACAGTTAAATGTTTGGCCCTGTTTCACTTAAAGAATGTGAGGCAATGTGAATTCAACAAAACTGATCAGCAGAAACTACTCCAAATTCTTGTGTAATACTACTCTGCAGCGGTGGGGATTATTTGGGAACACAACAATATGTACAAGTGGACACACGTAAAGATTCACAATTCATTTCATTTAAATATTTTTTTTATATATAAAAAAATGAAAACAAAAACATGTGAAAACGATGGAATAAATAAAGAATTTAAGGCTGCCAGCCTCTCAGAGGGGGGTCCCTCTTCATTTTGGCTGGTGCTGAATAGATTCTATCATGGCTCTTGTAGAACTGTGACTGACAGTGCATGGGAGGGGTTTCACAGCACAATGTTCAAAGCAAACTGCAGGCTTGAACACTGATCTGGGATCAGTAACCCCAACTCTTTCCCCAACCATCCTGCATGAAACACAGATCCAGGGCTTGAGTGGCTCCACCGAGCTACACCTGACTGTGACCCTTGCGAGTGCCAGGGCAGACCGTTTCGCTCAAACACAGAGGGAGAGGGCGGAAAGCAGCCATGGCCTCGCCTCTTGCTCAGCAACCCCCCACGTGATTGGCTAGGCCATGTCAGCCTGGGTAATGATTAAGAACATGATATGCAAGTATGTATGAACATACCAAATGCCTGCCATACCATAACTTCAAATGACAGAGCAACTTTGTGCAATGGGGTTTTGCAGACAGCACCATTTCATAAGCCATTATAAGATGGGGGGGGTTGCCAAGCGAGAGTCTGGGACACAACCGGGTTTTCCCCTCCCTGGGTTCTCATTGGAAACGGCGCGGAGTTTGGGTGGTACAGAGGTGTCCCTATACCTGGCTATACCTCCTATCGGGATTTAAAGTTCACTGTGGTTGCGCGCAACCATCATATTCTAGCTGCTCTCTTTAAAGGTCTAGCTCTCTACAGTTACCATCACTGCAACAACAGCAACACACAAAGCACTAAAAAACAATTATAATGAATTAAATATGTAGAGGCCTGCCTCTAAATTATACCAAGACTTCAAATGTAAACCCAAGTAATGGTTTATCAAGTCTGTTAATATACGATACTGCTTCTTTAATTTAAGCTGAGGCATGAGAGAGGCGTGTTTCTTGGAAGGGGTGGAACTTGGGATGAAGGGGATGAGAGTCACTGGAATGAGGAACCTTTCACATGCCTCCACCTCACCACCGCCATTAGTACCCGCACAGGAAAGCATCCTGTCTAAGTGGGAACATTAGGAGTGGTGTGCACAGTAGCACTCAGAGGCACTGGACAGGTCAGGAGCTAATCCTCCCCCACCCCTTCCATCCCAAACTGCTCCATCAATCCATCCCGTTCATGGACATTAAAACAGAAGTGCCAGCGCAAACCTGAAGACCGGCAGGGAAGCTGGAACTACTTTGGGTGTATTCAAATGAGGAGGGTACATATATACATACATCTCCGAAAGAGTGGACATCAATAAACACTGATGTTATATGGTACTGTAACATCAGTGTTCATTGGCTTCTGCCTTGGCCTTTCTTTTTCGAACAACTATTTTAAAATTGCTTATAAATATTATGAAATCGACAATTCCTTGAATCTCCCATTGCCCTTCAGTTATAGAATGGATGCCTTAAGACCACTGTGTGAAAGGCACACACACACACACACACACACAAGCAAAAGACTGAAAGAAAACAGCATTAGAAACAGGCAGAATGCGGAGGTCTAATATGACACGCGTAGCCTTCACTCTGACGCAGAGCCTCGAACAGCACAGGAAGGGCTGTGGCAGCTCTCCAATTGCTCCGGCTGCTCTCAGTAGTGTATCACAGGATGGCCAGCTTGGGCACGCCAACACCCCCACCGGGCCCAGTGAGTCCTGAAGGACGGTCACGCTGTAAACACGCTCGCTGGTAAGGCTGGCTTTCAAACGCAACTCTGAGAGGAAGAAGCATGCCTTCCAAGAAATTACCGTCCTAACAGGCGTTTTAGTCTTTTAATAAGATTTAAGATCTTTTTTTTTCTCACAAGTACAAATTATTAGGTTGTTTTAAGTTACTGTTTGCTTTAAATTGAACTTTCTACATTTTCGCACCCCATTGGCAAATCTTAAAATGAAATCAAACTGTCTTGCCTCATTGGCAATATTTTTGTCATATTTAGCGAAATATAAGGCTACAACACTTGATGATTGATTTATTTCTTGGTGTTTGTAGTGTGGCGAAGAGTTACGTGTTTGGCGTAAGGTCTCAGAGTTTAGTCAGAAATACCTTCTTCCCTATCAGTCTCAGAGATACACCCCCAATACGAGGTCATCTAATACACTCCAATCCAGTCCAATGTCATTTACGGCGAGTAAATAAAAAGCTGGAGATCAATCTCGGGCGATCCTAAAAATCACCAACTAAACATTGCTGAAGTCAGACGGCAGTGCCCACACTAGACACACTGTTCCTACAGGTGTGCACAGCGCTGTGCGTGCTGTCAGCTCTCAGAGCTGACGTGCTGTCATTACTCAAGCGCACAGGGGTTGGCTGAAGCAGGGTTTGCATGCAGCCTGGACAGCGCAGCGACTGGATGTGCCTCCGGACCGTTTAGAGAGAACAGGAAGTGGCAGCAGGAAAGAGATGAAACGGCCAAAGCACCTGATGCAGGATGTTCCCTTGCGTATACAAAGGAGTTTTTTTTTTTTTTTTTTTTTTTGGCTGCATTCATTTCCCCTTCTGGAAAAAAATAAAAAAATAAAATCCAAACCCAGTGCTAGAGATGCCTTAGAAGTCCGAGAGTGTTTTCCACACTAGCCCACAGGAAATCAATGTGGGTGTGTGCAGTACAAATCTTTATGGGAATGGGAATGACACATATCTTCTGTGCTTGTGTGCTTGTGTGTGTGTGTGTGTGTGTGTGTGTCAATGCAAACTCACGCATCTGTACATGTTTATATGTGCACACGTGTGTTGTTGGTGCTGCAGAGATGCCTCTATATGTGTGTGTTCGTGTGTATGCATATATGTGCATATGCGTAAGGAAATACTAGCTTCCCCAATTCAGTGCAATAAGAAATGGCAAACACAACAGTATTCCTCCTAATGAGTAAAACATGGTTTTGAAAATACGACAGGAGCAGTTCCACTGATGAAGGGTCCGGGCGGGGCATGCGTGTGCGAGCACGTGGTCGACCCGCGTCATCAGGAAGGCGACATCGTCGTGAGGATGAACGCGTTTACGCCAGGAGGTGGTCCTGTGCACACAGCCCGTTTCACCCACCTTCCCTTTCCAGTGGTCCCCGTGTCTACTGCCCCTCTTTCAGTGCAGGAGAGTTTCACAATATAAAAACAAAATAAAACACACGAAACAAAAACCCCCCAAAAAAAACAAGTTCTACTTTAGGAAGTGCAACACAGAACCAGCTGTGTGGACTCATACTTCCAGCTGCTCGGCGTTGCTTGTTTGTTAGTGTAGAGGTTCAGTGCAGCAGGGGGGGGGCGCACACGAGACTGGCCACCGATCCCCAAGCTATGAGCGCAGACAAACTGAACGCCAGAAACTGTGTGTGTAGGTGTGTGTTCTAGCGTGTGTTTGTGTGTGTGTGTGTGTGTGTGTGTGTGTGTGTGTGCGTATACAGGCACGCGTGTGCACGTTTGTTTGAAATGAACAGGACCTGGTAAGCTCACACTAGGACAGCACATGTGGAAGCTCTTCGCTAGCAGCGGAGGCCTTCTGAGCAGCTCTCCTGCCAGACGGATGCATGAGCTGATGGTGGCACTGTGGTCTGCTGTGAACAGTAGGCAGCTCGTCTCTTAGCTCAGTCAGGAGTCCGAGGCGCACTTGTGGTTAAAGAGGCGGTGGAGTCGGCCGGCTCTCAAGCCGCACCAGCGGGCATAGACGATGATTATATAACAGGTGTAAGGCATCAATCACAATGAAGTCTCGGCGGGGCTGCAGCAGGAGGGACGGTTGGGAGTGTACCGAAGGAGCCAGGGGGGTCAGGCGGTGCGTCTCCTTGCACAGCCTTTTTTTGGGAAAAGCAGTGATGAAGACCTGTGAAATATGGCTGTTGTGGGAGGCCTGGCCGTCGGTCGGTTATGAGATGGAGCGGTCTTCGTTGTAGCCTGTCACCGGGGCCATGTCTCTGCTCAGGCTGACCGTGATGTTGGTGTACAGGCGGCGGCGTGAGACCACAGGGGTGTACCTCAGGTTGTTCAGTCCGTCCAGGCCCTGCCTCTCCTTGGACTGCCGGAGCAGAGTGTACCTACGGACACAGCGGGAGAAACGAGGGCACACGTCAAACCCCTCTCTCCTTCACGCTCACTTACCCCCACCTCCAGGCGTAAAACTCCACATGGTGCACAAGTTAAAGATGGCCGCCATATTTTTCTGAGGAAGCACTCCCAAAAATAGTGGCTCTGACACGCAAAAGCCTTTGTTCCCACCTTCTACGCCTTTATAAAACAAATTAATTAAAGGAGTAACCTGGTGGTTGATCACACCTTCTAGGTTTTTATATGCAATTTGCACAAGAGGGCTTAAAAACGATTAAAGTATTAAATATGTCCGTTCTTTAGTTTTGGAGAAGTACTTTTTAAGGACTATTCGATTTTTTCTGGTTATATTCACTTAGCATTATCTAGCTAACTTGGTTATAATTATCATTGGCTAAGTCAGCGTCCTTACCAATTGATGGGTGATATACTAAGTCAGCTAGCGAGCGTGCATCATGGAGATAGCTACGGTAACGAGCGTGCATCATGGAGATAGCTATGGTAACAAACAACAATGTGCGGAAAGGGGGAGCACGGTCTGTCAATCATAGCTAATTGACAGCACAAACAGTTTGGGTGAACTTTTATAGTGGGAAATTTAGGCTTAAATTTTAAATTACTGACTAAAATTAAAAGAATATGCACATTTGTTTTGTTGTTGCCTAAAGCCAATTGGCAAGTGTCACATGTTACTCCTTAAATGCAAAGTTTACACAAATACATTTTGCCGAGCCATCTCCGGGACAACAGGAGAAGTTATTCCGTGCACTCCTTATGTGACGAACGTCACCCACCTGCCCAGGAACTGTGCCTCTCCGCGGTGGTGGTGCGGAATGGACATGTAGCGGCCCATGTTTCCCGGCGGCCGGCTCACCGAGTACCCTGCAAACTTCACCCTGCGGGGGCGAGGCAGAGCGTGGTCAGCAGCAGCGCACATGACACAGCCCACGCGCAGGTACACAACACAATAAAGAGAGGGCTGTTCAGTCAAGATCAAAGGGCTCTGCAGGGACCTTTGTTCATTCCGGTGGAAACACCAGAGGCGTTCATAATATCAATAATAAACTTAAAGGCTGTATAAAACTGGTCATGACCATAGAATCTTTGGCTTCTGTGCAGACTGAACTCCTATCTTGGTTTGCCTCTTATCACCACCCCATTGCACTCCCACTTTCTGTACCAATTCAGTCTGTGGGATGTTTATGATTTTAGGTTATATTTTTAAGGTTTTTTGTTTTGCAGGGCTTGGACGCAATCTGTGTATGTTTAGGATTGTACTTCTTGGTTAGCTTGGAGTTAGATTGGTTAGCATTTTCACTGGTGCTTTAATGATGTTGCATCTTTACTAGCTGGACTGGCAACGTTGTTGATCAGGTGAATGCAATCAAGTTGGTCCTACACTGGAAAAGAATATCTGTTAATGAGTGCAACGCAATGTAATAAAAGTGGGTGGTTTTGAAACAGTTCGTTTTGCTGTCTCTGGAACATTCCTCACCTATTCCACAGGTCATCGTCCTCCCCTCCCCAGCCCCAGAAAGCATTTGGGAAGCCGTTAATTTTTCGGAACTGCTCCACAGTGAGACCACTGACCCCACCAAAAAACTCCTCATAAGGAAGCCTGCAGGGAGAAAAAAAACAATAAATACCATTTTAGGAGATAACATGGCTAAAGCATATGCCCAAAATATACTGACTAGCATCAGTTATCCATGGATTTGAAAGTATTAAAATAGAAATTAATCACAATAAGAAAATGTAGGAGTTTTTTTTTGTCTTATGAAAATGGCTACTTAGTTCTGTAGGGCATTTTACATAAGTGTGCCTCTCTGCAGACCCCCAAAAGGAAACAGACTGTGTTGACCATGTTGACACAGGGTCAGCAAGGTTTGATGACAAGACCGTGATCGTCAATACAGGACTATTGCTCCCATCATTGTGCTGCCTCTGCGCAATTCTGCCACCTCAGTGGAATGCTCCCAAAACTGATGAGTTGAAATAGCACTATATAAACCATGGGTTTTCCACATACAGTGTTTGGTGTCTTTAGATAGCTAATGATGTGGGAAATAGTTTGGTGTCACTGGTGGTGTAGTACACTGGTTGCTGAATAAAGATCTTGTAGGAATAAACCACAGGTAATGCAAGTTACCTGTGAGCCAGCATCCAGGTTTAATACAAAGTTTAACCAGGTTTGTTGGACATACAGAGATAACATCAGCAGGACCATTGTTACCGCCATCTTGTGACTCTTAATTTGATGATTTGTTGTATTCCTGTAAACCCTGGGAACCTGGAATGGTTTGAGGAGACTCGCTAATACTTTGTTGTACGTCGCTCTGGATAAGAGCGTCTGCCAAATGCCAATAATGTAATACGATCTCCTGCACACCATTTGCGTATAGCCATTCATATTACAACTTGTAATTCTTGTAAACACATTGTCATTCTATTTCTGCAATGCACATTGTTGAATAAATTGTATTCATTTGAACCTGCATCCTCTCGACTTGCACCACTATACACTTAGCAGTTTAGAGTCCTCACAGACATAGACAACCTAGGATACCTGCACCCCATAGTCACTCGCCTATACACCAGTGCCGTCACAAGATACATACTAAGTGTATCATTGTAGGCTATACAGGCCACAGGCACGTCCGCGTCTATACAAATAGATAGCGATCATATAGAGCCACACTATTGGTGGACATTTGCAGTTCCCTTTGTTGAACTGTTAGAACAGAGGAGCAGTTGAACTTATCTTTTGGAGTCAGATAAACGAGAACAAAATAAAATTAACCCTGTTCCAGTAGCATTTGTCAGACTACACGCATTTCCTTCACCTCTCGGATACTTCCGCCTTTTGGTGCATTTGGGGGGTTTCTCACAGTTAATATTATAAGTGTCTACCTGCATCTAATTGTGAAATTATTTGGGGTTTTTTATTCCAGAAAATATACAGGGGTACGGTAAGATAATGGAAGCACCATGTGAAAACTGTGACTTTGCAGTAATGAAATCACAATTCTGAAGACAGCTGCACAGGTATGTCATATTAAGTTCAATGGTAGTTCAAGTTCATGTTCATATTAGTAGTGTGTAAGAGCTTCCACAGCAACCTGGAGCAATTAAAAGTGTTGTAAAGATGGAACTAATGAGGCAAGAGGGGCAGTGTTGAAAAGCATTACAGCGTAAACACAAGCAAACTACATTGTCAAGAAGAATCAGTGGGAAAGACGGAAACAAAATGAACGACAGAACTGAATCAACACCTGGGTAACTAATTCAACACACTTTGGGAGCACAACGTCACAGATTGCAATGAAACTTGGCATACTGATTTGGCCAACTTATAATAATGAATGTGCTGTGCCACACAGTACAGAAACATTGCATGGAATCAGTGATAAAAAAAACATGTGATGCTACATCAGATAAATATATAGGCAATGACTCAAATATCCGTGACCACATTTTCTGGAGATGGAGTTGAGATTATAACATATAATGTTGGGTTTTTTTTTCTCTCACATGAGATTTCCAGTTAATAATCTCATAACTCTGTTACCTTTCATTTTGGTGTGAACAAAATATTTAGAAGAACTGGTGAATATGGTGAATCAAGTGATACAGTAAGGAACATCTCTCTATGACCAACACTAATGGAGTAAGTCATGGATTCAGTTTCTTATAAGGCTAAATCAGCATGCCAAATCTCATTAAAATCTCTGATGATGTGGTCCAAAATGTGACTGTAGTCCAAAAATATGACTAAGGAATTACCCAACTCAGTGATCCAGTCTCAAAAAAAAAAAAATAAAAAAAAAAAAAGGAAATAAGTAAATAAATAAATAAATAAGTAAATAAATATATATATATATACACACACATATTTTTTGTGAGCCTCACAAATGGAAGAATGGTCAGATGAGTCATCTTTTACTCTTTCTTTGTCTGTATCTGTATTGGGTTTACAGTTTGTTTTAATATGATGAGGCGCACACAGAAAGTGAAGCTAAATAAATCATATATGAAATCTTTACATTCATGATTCTGTGCCATTCATGATTCTTTGATTTCCATCTCTAAACCTTTGACCTTTCCTCACAAAAATGAAATGTAAATATATGGACCTTTTGTTAAATATGGTTCTATAACTACTACTACTACTACTACTACTACTACTCTAACTTTCATGACGTTCACTCACATGTAGTAGTACTTGTTGAGCTTCACAGCAAAGTGGCGGGGCATGTTGCTGCAACCGTAGTAATTACGGTCAGTCTCCAGGATGTGGTCCACATCATGGAAGACCATGCAGTCCCAGTCCAGGTCTCTCATAGCCTCCTTGAAGCCCACATTGAACAGCATTGCCCGGTTGAAGGGCTCGTTCCCTGCCTGAGTCAGACACACACACACACACACACACACACAAACAGGCTTTCATTAACACATTGCAACACCTGTAAAGCTCCCTTCTGATTGCATTGGGAGGTGTAATGGAAACACTGAGCGCTGAGGAAGCTCTGACATCATGCGCTTACTGGATAAGCACCTGAGTCCTTTCACAACTCAAGGCATTTCCTCACTGAGATGGTGGGATATTGAGAAATCAGGTGGAGTTTGTGTTTAAGAAACTCCCAACCCTTCCCCCAAGCTAGCCTCCCAGAACTACCAAATACCTTGCATACTCTCTCTGCTGTAATCATGACTCTAAAAGCACAGGTGCAATGGTTCAGAATTTGGGGCATGAGTGCACGTTGGGCTTCTTCTTTTTTTTTTTTTTTTTTTTTTTTTTGCTTTAAGCATTTTCTCATACACGGCTGAGAGCATATCTCTGAAGAGCAAATTCTAAATGAAAAGCAGTGAAGGAACAAAGTCATGATGATCTCCTGATCATCCTTCACACCCGTTACCACACAATGTGTTTATGGAGTGATGGCAGGACTGGGTGACTGTGAAATCTAGTCAAACATTTACAGGACTGCTGTACTGGTGAAGAACTATCACAGAATAGACTGTGGGCCAGGGTTCCCATGTTGCACATACTCTTCACAAATTATTAAGGCCAGCCATTACTTATTACACCCAGTAAGGTGACGTACTCTGTGTCCGCATACGCTATTACACATAGTAAAAATATTTCAGTTTTATTCTCGACCATCAGAGGGGAGAAAAGGCTTGGAAGTTCCCCGGGGCCTCAAGCTGAACAGCTGCAGGGCGTGGTGTAGTCTGCGATGGAGCGTGGAATGAGATGGGTGAAGGAGCTGACCTGCTCGATGACGTAAAAGCCGAACTGGATGCGCTGCCTCTGCAGAGCGGGGATCAGGTGCCGGAGGAGGATGGGGAGGTGCTCGTGTCGGTTCCGGAAAGGGACCAAGATGGCCACCTGGGGGGCGAAGAGGCAAGTGCTAAGCATTTGGTCACATTAGCACATTGAGGACAAACAGAGATCTCATTGGCACATGTTGCCAACAACATTAAAGGATGTGAAAAAATAAGAGACATACTGATACTATGTTCATATTACCATTAACAAACCTGGGACCTATTCACACGTTATCTTTTCCAGAAGATATTCATGGTATGTAATGATACACTACAAAGGCTTGCATTGTTCTATTGTTCCTTTTATCAACAGCCATTTCTGCAATAGACTTCCTTGTGAAGTACTAAAATACTACTGTTTCCTCTAGGTGTGACAACCTGATTGTGTTAGAATTAAATTAAATGGGTTATGGATTAAATCCAATAAACAGGAGTATATTTGCCTTCAACATTATGTTCATATGTTCACTTGATTTAATGGTGTTCGATTGCCCTTCTTAAACCTAACAGAAGATAATCTAAGGAAGTCTCCTCTAAAGCAGTGAAGGAAGCATTTCATGGCAAATAAGGACCATTGCAACAATCTGAATTTAACCAAGGGGCCTGGGTTTATATCCCTTTGACAGCAGAACTGAAGGACAGCATTGTGACTGAACAGCAATTTTCCCTTTAAGCATCATGGGGGAAAAAAAACACTTGCAAACTGCGACCCCTTGCATGAGTATTACGTTACACAACTTAATTTCGAGTATTAGCCTAGCCTGTAACCAGGGATTCTAACATGGTAACAACTTATCTGTTTTTATTCCACACTGACAAGGAAGAAACAACTGGCAGGTCTCCTCCCAGGATTAAACCCGGAAACCTTCCATTTGTGTGTGACAGCCGTTAACCCCTGGAAGATTTTAGGAGGTTTTGAAATCAGATTCTACAGATTTCCAGATGAGGAAGTGCAGCACTGACGGGATGTGGTGATCTCATGTGGTGATCTCTAGCCGTTATCTTTTCTCAAACGTGACAGGCCTCCCCAAGGGAGATCTAAAGCACACAGTGAACAAATAGTCGTCACCAAGCACCCACTTTTGCTGTCAAGCTCGGCTCACACCTTTGTCAAAAACAACCTGGCCCGCAGAGATAAGTCCCAGCGCTCAAACCCCTTGCTTGTAAGCCTCTGGTGCTCCTGCCCTTCCTCCACTCAGAGTCATGGCAAACACACATTGTATTTGGGTGAAAGCTGAAGCTTTTTATAAACAGCCACAAAGTCTTCCTCATCTTCTGCGTGCTTTATTCGCACAGGAAGTACACGTCCCACTTAATTGTTTCATAAATTTCTAGACAATGAAATGCCAATTATGGAAGTAATTGTTGAATATGTTCCATCAGCAAACAATGTCGTATTTACTAGACTGTGAAAGTTATTTAAAAGGGATCCATCTGCATCAGTGGATTTGTCAGAACAGTGATCTGAGACTGCAAAGACAGCAGAGCGATTCCTTGTGGTTATTTTGAGAGCCATCAAGCAGAAACAATGGGTTTGTTAAAAGTTAATTATTTATGTGTTTTTTGATGGCATTAGCAAACTGTCTTTAGTGGTGGGAAAGGGATTGTTGTCATCTCTTGGATTTTATTACCGTAATTGCATTGCGCTGCACACTAACCATACAGCAACCAGAAGTTAATAGCAAGGAAGTTAGCCAGGCAGCTGAGTATCAAGCCCATTAAGATTAAAGCAGCGTGCAATTTTATTCAATAAAATATCACTCATTGACCATGATAAATCTATAGCTAAAGGAAATTAGATGTTGTGTAAGGAACTGCCTCAGGTCATGTTTATGACTTTATGACATGCGCTTCATGTAGGCTACTGCAAGATTTCCACTGTGTTTTACAACCAACATTTATATGAGCCAAGGTCCCAGGCTGAGGCATGCGGTCTCATGCATGATGTTTGTGTGATGCTGCGAGCTCAAGTGCTATGTATTGTGCATGCAGGAATCAATCAGTCAGAGAGAATGGCACTCACTTTCCAGCGGGCAACACAGTCATGAGGCTTCCAGTGTCCCCCAGAGGCCAGACTGTGGTCACCCTCCAAAAGACTCCTTTCAACCTCCTCCAGGGCAATCTCACTCATGTTCACATCCACCGGGCCCTCTGACAAACGCGCACGCACACACACACACACACACACACACACACACACACACACACACACACACACACTGTTACATAAACTCCACAGCAACAGATAATAACACTGCATTTCAACCAAGGCCTGTATCAAGGTGTGGGTCTATATACATTACCACTCTAAAACATGGCCATGTAACATTTGAATGTCTATTTATTAAATGCAAATCATTCACACCCTATTTTTGGGAGCTTGAATACAGTCCCCGGCAGAGAGACAGTGGCCCATACTCACTCATTGAGGGCAGCCTTTCAGGGCACCTCTGGCTGGGCATGTAAGTGAATCCCTCTGGGAGGTAGATAGCTGTCTGGACATAAGGCTCACTGATGTCATACTCATAGGCGTAATCTGTACAAGGACAAGAAACAACACTGTTTTTCGGGTGGTGAAAGTATTAACACAGTTTCATTGCTAATGAAGGATACCTCACTCATGAAACTGAGATTTAGCGAAGTGATACCATGCAAGAGTGAAACTGTATCATGCAGCTGTGAAAACATTTCCTCCAAACACTGCCCCACATTCTCTTCCCACCTGTGCCGTTGCTGCTGTAGGCTCCCCGGACCACCTGCTCCAGAACCTGGGCTCCAATGCTCCGCACGTTCTCCCTGATCTGGATCCCCCGGGCTTGGACCATAAACAGGTACTCATTGACTGTGTGGAGAGAGGGTCAGGCTATGAGACACAGTAAAGCTAAAAGAAAAGCCTGACTAGCATAAGGATACACCAGTGCAGGGTGTTTGAAAAACCCATGCCACCATAATCATCTTTCAAGAATACATCATCTTCCTAGTCAAATATTATCACAGATGAAGTAAACTTTCCACTCCATTCTTTCACAAATTTTGCACTATGAAGCAAGATAAGGAAGTAATTGCTCAGTGTTTCCTGCAATCATAGTTAAGGCTGGCCACCTGAACAAAAACCGCCCCGCCTTAACTAAAGCTGGACACCTGACTGTGTCGCAAGCTGAGAGTGAATTAATAATCCATAAAAACAGCATAACCTGTCTAACATTTGGCTAGTTAGTAAGAAAATAGTTTGCATGCTATTCCAAAACCATGATTTTTGCATGTCTGTTACAGTTACAGTAGGCAAACACAATTTTAAATTAAATTAGTTAATTTATCTCGCATTGTCAGGACAGATGGCAGATAAAAATCAGCCGAAAATATCAGGCTTCTTCCAGCCATGAACAAGTAGAACAAGCAAAATATCAGGCTTCTTCCACCCCCCCCCCCCCCACTGATTGATCAGCAGTATTCTGTGTATGTCTGCTGATACATGAGACCTGAATGAGAAGAATTGTGCAAACAGCTTTCAAACACTATGCTCAGCTTCCAACCATAGCAATAGAAATTTGCAACATCTTACCTATACAGTGTTCTAAAATGAACATAAACTTACAGAAGCTCACTTCATATACTTTTAACCACAGACCATAGAAACATATGGACAATAAGGTGTCAGTGACAGTTTGACTGTGGAATCCGGTGCCATACTCTATGGTATGAGCTGTTGGTTGGTCAGCTAATGCTGTAGGAACTGTGACTTGTGAGGCTCATGTGATAAGCATCTGAAAGTGTCGGTTGGGAGAGTATGTGTGGTTTAGGTTTTATTTCCAATTTGCTGGCTCTCAGTCATAAGGTAGCGCTGATAAGAGGTCAACAGCCCTTTGAGAAATATCCTTCAAGTTTTTGCCCGACTTGCATTTCTACCAGCCAGCGTACTGTCCGCCAAGCCTAACACTACATCGTTAATGCTAGTTTATAGCCGTAATGCCAGTATATTATCCAAATGCAGTATCTTATGTAATTCAGCGTAAACCATAAACCAATTTAAAAGTTATGAACAAGTATTACAGCTGTAGGAACAGATAGTGTAAACTTCAAGTAATGCAAAAATCTTAAGTCCATAGGTCTTAAGGATGGGGATAAAGTCAGGCCTATTCTGTAAATCTTTAAACAATAAGTTAACAGTTTAAAATAAGTTTAAATCTGAAATTGGTTTCACAAAATTAATTTGCAACTTCTGTAGGGTGTATTATAATGAAATAATAGCGATTATACTGTTCAGAACAAAATTATTATAATTTCCCATAAATTGTAGCCTATTAACAAATTATGAACTAATGCTAGTAATTATACTACCAGTGCCTGTATGTATTTGCAGTGCTCACTGATGCCTACATCACCCCGTTCCTTCCAGTCTGCTGATTGCATATATTTTTTAGACACAAACACTTGGCAATTATCTGCCAGTTTCAATATGCAGTAGTGTGCTCTGATTTTCCATTTTCACATAGTTCCACATACAGTCCCCTACAAAAGTATTGGAATAGCATGGCCAATTCCTTTGTTTTTGCAATACCCTGAATACATTTGGGGTTGAGGCAGGGTTCTAGACTGAGACCATTTTTTGAGAGTGTGCGAGCTACAATTTCACGTGGTCGCATTAGTGCGAGTGCATGATGATCACCGGTGTTTTGGTGCCGCTCCGGCAGCGAATATCACACGGGTACTGCGTTAGCCATTGTGGTTTCTTCTTCACTGGCTCAGTCGCTCTCTCCCTACCTGCACTCTTACTGCCTGTACCTTCATCATTAGTGCGCGTGCGCGTGTACATAGCGGCGCTGAAGACAAAAGGCGCGAAACAAACAAACAATCAAAAAAATTAAGCGGTCCATTACAGATTATTTTAAAAAACAAAGTGAGGAGAGAGAGAAGGAGGCTGGTGGAGAGGGAGAGCCAACAATATGTCCCGAATCAGACACGACTGATGATGAGAGTGCAGGCAGTAGGGAGAAGAGTGCAGGTGGAAGCAGGGTGCGACTGAAGAAAAAAAAGTATTGCTTTCGAACACAATGGCTAACGCAGTACCCGTGGTTGCGGTACGAACGGGTGAATTTAGATTCAGATTTCCTTTATTGACATTGGAATACCACAAAATTCAGAGTTCAGTGTGGTGATGGCCTTGGGATAAAAACTGTGTTCAGGTCACGTATGAATGCTGCAGCTAATAAGTTATGCTGTTAGTAGGGAGGGCAAAGTGGAGCTTTAGAATGTAGACCGCTGTGTGTGCACGTGAGCTCGCCAATAGATTTCTCACAGAAAACGTAATTTGTCCATGTTTTTACTTCACAGTAGAGGTGATCAAACTTACAATAACTAAGTGCTAGTGTGTTCTAAGCCTTTACTGGTCCCTGTACGATGTTAGCATGATGTAGCTAGCATACGCGAATAGCACAAAGCCATACAATTTGCTTTTTAACGGCACTTGGTCATTCGAACGATATAAATAAAAGCATTCGATTAAGTTCGACGGCACCGGAATTTTCTGTCGTACCGTCCATAAATGGCAAAAGTCCCACCATAGGATTTATTTAAATCTTTAAAAGTTATACATTTTCTGAATCGTCATTAATTCATCTTGTTTCTATCAGTGATTCGGCGTGATCGGACAGTTCTGTAGCTATGTAAATGACGTAAGAAGGATACAGCAGTGTTATGCTAAGCAAAGCTGTTATGCTTTGCTTTTATGTTTGTTATGTTTTGTTATGTTCAGTTATGTTCAGATTAAAATATTTTGCAAATAACAAGTCTGGAGTCACTGTCAATCTTTACATCAATGCAAAACTAGGGTATGCAACTATTCATCAAGGTCATTGATTAATACCATGCTGTACAAAGAAAAAAGGTGCGACCAAATCATATGCTGGTGCGACCAACTGAGAAAGTTGGTAGCACCAGTGCTACCAGTGGAAAAGTTAGTCTGGAACACTGGGTTGAGGTAATAAAGATGCACACAAGACAAAAATTCAGAATTTCAGCTTTCAATCCCTGGTAGTTACACCTAGATGTGTTAAACTACTTAGAACATAGCACCTTTGGTATCAGACTAGCCAAATTTTAGGTGAGCAAAAGTATTGGAACAGAGAGTATTCAAGTAAATGAAAGTAAATAACACTTCATATTCCATAGCATATCCATTAATTGTAATAACTGCATCAAGCCTGCAACCTATTGACTAAACTGTTGCATTCTTCTTTTGTGAGAGGCTTTTACTGCAGCCTCTTTCAGTTGTTGTTTGTTTCAGGGAGTTTTTCCCTTCAATCTCCCCTTCAGTAGGTAAAATGCATGCTCAATTGGGTTAAGGTCTGGTGATTCACTTGCATACTTTTTCTCCCTAATGAAGTCCTTTGTTGTGTTGGCAGTGTGTTTTGGGTCATTGTCTTGCAGCATGATGAAGTTCCTCCCAATTCGTTTGGACGAATTTCTCCGTAAATTGGCGGACAGAATGTTTTTGTAGACTTCTGAATTCATCCTGCTGCTACCATCATGAGTTACACCATCAATACAGATAAGTGAGCTCACTCCAGAAGTAGCCATGCAAGCCCAAGCCATGACACTTCCTCCACTGTGTTTCACAGATGAGCTTGTATGTTTTAGATTTAGATATATTGCTGTCTTTTTCGAACGGTTGATTGAGATACCTTCACCCCAGCCCAGTGAAGCTTGTTTGTGATGTCAGTTTTTGTGGTTTTCTTCACAGCTTTCACAATGTTTCTGTCATCAACTGCTGTTGGTCGACCTGTTTGATGTCTGTTGCTCTGTACACCAGTGGTCCTAATTTTTTTAGGACATTCCAAGAAAAAAAAAAAAAAAAAAAGGAATTGACCTTACTATTCCAATACTTTTGGAGGGGACTGTGTTTCACATTTTAGGCAGACACAGACATACATATGCACACATAAAACGCACACAACCTTGAGAATCTGTAGAATTTTGAGAGCACTTGCATTTTTAATCTTCTTTCAATCATTAAAAAAGGGCTGTCAGGCTCTTTGCTCTAATCTCCTCAACCTCTCTAGTATTCCAGACTACTTACTGTGAAAAATGTAATTAGGAACAAAAGAGCTGGACTTCAATAGCACTGCAGTGGCCTGGGTCTGATTGGCCATTAGTGCAGTTTTCTCACTTGATGCATGTGGTGCACAGAGACCAATCGCCAACCTCGCTCCCACACAACAATGTCTACATTTGGTGCTTCTTCAAGGTGACAACAGACCCAGTGTCAGTCAATTTTGTTCTCGGGCAATTCAAATGTTTTACTTACACAACACAGAGAGTGCACATTCCTAACTCTGATTCTTTTTTGACACTGATGATTCAATGCAGAATTTGATCAACATGGCTGGAATTCCACACACAGTTAATGATTCAATACATCATGTGCACATGACGTTTAACTCAGTTACAGCAGCATGCTAAGCTGCAAGGAAACCAACAATTAAAACTAGTTACTACATTAACTATTTTGCGGCACAATGCGGATAGATTATCAGAGTAACGCAATGAGAAGCACAGCAGAGATACAGGTCACTCATGGGCAGGACTGCGCTCCACAGGGAAGCCTGGCTTGCCGCCCACTAATCAGAGCTGCAAAGGTATGTGTTGGGAGAACACTAAAACCTGCAGAGACAGACTAAAACCTGTTGTGTCCTTCAGACAACTATGCTACAGTAAATCATATTTAAATCCTAATCTTTAGGAAACCAGTTCTATCGTCTCGCTCTGTTTGTACAGAAACTGGAATTTCAACCGTGGAGTCTTTTTTCAACAGTTAGCCGACATGATTATGATTGAAATGACTTATATCTTGTTGAATTTCGTGTAAAAACGTATTAACATACAAATACTAATTTGTGCTAATTGAATTAACCCTGGCCCAAAGATGGAGAGCACCAAGGACCACTTTCATGCAAGGAAAAAATAATAATAGTAATAAAAAAGGACACTTTTCAGAACATATACAGTGCTCTCCATAACGTTTGGGACAAAGACCCATCATTTATTTATTTGCCTCTCTACTACACAATTTTTGAGATTTGTAATAAATAAAAAAATCACATGTGATTAAATAAAGAATAAACAAGACAGTCCCTTGAAGAGAAAATGAGTCCAAAACTGCTTCATAGAAGCACTCTTGCCACACAACACACAGTTCTCTGCTGACATCATCCCTGTGGCAGCCATGGTAGTGCTGTGTTTGCATTTCGATCACAAGCAGTGATAACAGTACTGAGCAAATCCACGTCAAGGAAATGGCAAAACCTTTGACTATTTGTGGCACTCAAATATTCTGTTCTGGATTTTAATGTAACGCCCTGGACCAGATATGTGAATAAATGTTAAAAGATGTGGCACCATCATAAGGGGAGGCAGAGTTGCTGTCGCTGAACTTTTGTTCAAAAGGTGAGCGCACAGAGACGTGTGGGGGCTGGGAGCAGTGGAAACATTACAAAGTGTAAGGTGGCTGGAAAAACCTTTCGGCTAGTACAACTCTTTCCATTTCTACTGAGAATCTCACCCAATGTTCCAATGTGTTGAAATTTATTGAAATCATCTGGTAGCGTCAATCCTTGTCCGTTGCACCACGATCATTTGCCAAATATGTGTATTTGCTAACCAATTTCTTCTGATGGGAAAGACCTCGCTGTTACTCAATATTTCATTCGCATTTTGAAGTCATCATAACAGTAAGCCTGCAGCAAACCATACATATTTCGGATCCAGGAAAGCAACAATATATATATTTTTTCCAACAATATGGGAGTATACCACACACAGAGTAGTATATCACACATACGGATAGATTAATTTGACATTTAGGCACTTTGTGGGTAACAAAGTTATCAACAAGTAGCAAAGCTGCAACAGACTCAGTCAGTATCTTGCGAATCTCACTGCTGCGGTGGCTACTCACTGACAATGATAAGCCTGATGTGCTGGTGGACCAGGTCTACTAGCTCTTTGTGAAAGGCTAAATGTCCCAGTGACCCACAGTAACTTTTTCAATTTTATTATGTAAAGAAAGTGAAACAATGTCAACACAAGAGAAAAATCTGGATTAAAGATCAAAAACAGCGACTTGATTTAGGCTGCATCTCAACACAAATACTACTTTCACCAAAGCCTAATCTCCTGACAGCCAGCTCCTCACAGTCTGAAAGACCTGCACGTCTGGAGTCCTTGACCGTGTGCTCAGAGATCCACTGTCGGGAGGTCAAGAAGCTCTTTCAGGAAGTCCACTTCACCGCTTTACTCCTCCACACTGCAGCACGTTCATTTCATTTTCATCAAAAACAACCTTGCTCATATCGAAATACTGTAAAATAAGATTTTAAATCTTAATCTTAATCTTTAATTTTTAATCTTCTTTTTTAAATTTATTTATATCTCTAGGACAGCCCAGTTCGACTGACAAAGTGGAAAGTTGAAAGAGAGCTAGCCCACCCGTTTACAAACCCTGTGAATGTATAGCCTGTGTGTGTATAGTGCATGCGTATATAAATATTGAGCAGGAGGGATCTACGGTACATGCAGCCATTGTTTAAAAGCACATCAGACGCTGTGGATGTGTTTTGTTTTCCTCGCTCCCAGTCGACAGCGAAAAGCCGAGGAGTCACAGGGTTATGTAAGCAGGAATGCTCCAGAAGGACCCCGCCCCCGCTCCACGCTTCCCGCCCACACTGCACCCCCGACGGCTTACGAGAAACAGCCGCCCCTGTGGGAACATACCCAAACCTCCACAACAACACGCTCATTCCCACTGCTGCTGGTCTCCAGGCTACTGAGGGTGCAGGTCATCACAGGCCAAGACACTCTCGCCTCTCCTGTGCCCTCCTTTACTTTTTATACCTCGCTGAATTAACCTGTGCATCTATAAACCCGGGTTAGCCTCATCATAAACAGCAGTGAAAATTACTGGGATTTTGGAAACCTGTTAATCCCCCAGACACTGGTGATGAAAAAAAGTCACTGATGAGCTGATTCATACAAAAATGCCCCTTGCATATATTATTTAGCATGACATGTCCCTATGTAGTGGACAGATAGCAAACAAAATACAAGAAGACACTCTCAAAAATGCTTCGAAACCTATTAGGTAGCTATTACTAGTTGTCATCTACGCATGTGCAGCGAATATTAGCTAATCTCAAACAAACTTTGAAAGGTTTATTTCCAAGCCAAGTATAGCTACACTGATTAAGATCTTTGGACTTGGCAAGTTCCAGTTTCCACGCAATGTGTAAGCTACGTGAACATCAGACACAGTGCTGCTGAGCTATCAGTGAGTATGCGCGTGGCACTAACGGGATAATTTCAGTCCAAAATCAAACACGTTCGGTAGGGCAGTCCCCATTTACGGTCAATGATTGAAAACTGATTTGTGCTGACTGTGTCCTGTTCCCAATGGCATTGAATCATTAAGCTTGCCATCACTGCAAGCAAAAATGATGTGCTCCTAAAAACACCTTGGGCAGTTTTTAAGAAATCAGTGCAGTGATGCTTTAATGCACCTGTCCCAGGCCGGCTCCCCATAGCATTAGCTATTATGATCGCTTCCTCTACTGTTAGGCTGAAGTCCACTGAGTACAGCCCATATGGGGCTATACGACTCTGGATGTGAGCAAAACACTTGAGTTACCAAATCAATACTGCTCACGCGCACCGCTAATTGTGAGTAGCTTATCTACCTGTGAGTCAAAGCCCCGCGTAACAGTAATGATGGCTTGTGACTGGGCTCCATATGACTGCAGACACAGCATTTTCCCTCCTCCCAAGAGCACTTAATAAGGGGTTTTATCTTTAATCTACACCTTCAGTAGATCTGTGATTAAAGCTGTAAGGAACTACACAGTGTGCATGAGTCAGCAATGTGCTCCCTGTCCTGCCACACCCTCCTCATGCAGAACCCACAACCCCCACACGCACAGACACACACACGCATGCACACGCACAACCCCCACACGCACAGACACACGCACGCATCCACACACATAACCCCCACACGCGCACAGACACACACGCACGCATGCACACACACAACCCCCACACACGCACAGACACACACGCACGCATGCACACACACAACCCCCACACGCACACACGCACGCATGCACGCATGCACACACACAACCCCCACACGCAGACACACACACGCATGCACACACACAACCCCCACACGCACAGACACACGCACGCATCCACACACATAACCCCCACACACGCACAGACACACACGCACGCATGCACACACACAACCCCCACACACGCAGACACACACGCACGCATCCACACACATAACCCCCACACACGCAGACACACACGCACGCATGCACACACAACCCCCACACGCACGCATCCACACACACAACCCCCACACACACAGACACACGCACGCACACAACCCCCACACACACAGACACACGCACGCACACAACCCCCACACACACAGACACACGCACGCACACAACCCCCACACATGCAGACACATGCACGCAAGCACACATGCACTCGCACACGCACACACACACACAAAAACCCCCCACAATCTCCACACGCACACAACCCCCACACACGCACAGACACATGCACGCACGCACGTACACAAATGCACACCACTTCCCACAACTCCCACACGCGCACGCACACACACACACAGACACGCACATAGACACATACACACACACACAGATGACCAATCCCGTGATTCCACAGGAGTTCTAAGGGGGCAGCGGATTACTGGGTGAGTAAAGTGGGGTCATGAGACTCCGAGCTGGGGACGGGACATCTGATTGCCCCCGGCTCCCCAGGACAGGGGTCCCATGCACTCAGGAGTCACATGAGCCATAGTCATGTGTGAATCATGGGGCCCCAAGCCCTATGCCGAGTGCCTCATTAGAGCACCTCCCCACCTCGATCCCCCTCTGCCCTCCTTCATTTCCTACAATCATTGCATAATTCCTAGGAATTTCCATTTTCCCAAAAAAAGCCCTCTTGATCATAACCCCAGGGAGGGGACAGGAAGTCTGGAGTGCTGCCAGAGCTCAGATGGAACGTAATCACATGCTTCACCATGCTGTTGTGCCGTCATGTTTCTCTGCTGCGTGGGTGTGAGCTGATTCATCTTTTATAGCGTGTTCATCCCGCGCACAAACCATAGGCTTCAACAAGGGGTGCGCGGAAAAAACGGAAAAAAGGAATTTACCCTTCTGAACTTAGGATAGGGATTTTGTGGATGCCTTTGAGCCTAATCAGAAACCCTGGGCCATACACAGTCCAAGTATTTTCCATAACGTCCTGCATACCTGAGGTGTAAGCAACAGGGAAAGAGAGCTTGGGGAAAAAGGCCTGTCCCCTCTGGCCGTCCCTCTGGTCCGCTCTTTGTGTGAGGCTGGAGGGGATGGCAGGGAGCCCACCTCCTGCTGAGCCAAATACACGCTCACTGCAGAGGGACGCCCTCCTTCAAGTGAACAAGAGCAAATCCCTTAATAACACCGCAGGAACCAAATTACACCAGGACTGCCTGAGAGCACTGCGCCCTTTCTGTTCTGCCACAATAACAATAACATTATGTGATGTCGCAAGCACTGTCATTAAGCTGATACGGACGACTCAAGACTCGCAAAAGACAAACCCATCCACGGAGCAAGTATGTGTTCTCCCAATAACACACCTCACACATACACAACAAAAGTGAGCAGACTAGGCGCGCGTTACAAAATGTATGGTTTGAATTTCAGAATATATGGTTTAATTGTAGGGATTGTCTAATTAGGGACACCATTAGAGAGCCGAGGTACACACTCAAAGCAGCAGGGACACAGAAAACAAGAAGGATGGGCAGGTCTCGATGTGTCGGCAGGTACACTGAGCTGACGGGAGTAAACATGATTTAAAGTTAATGAGTAGATGAACAAGAAGCCACGAGTGGTTTTAGTGGTTTGAGATTGAGGATCATCGCCGAGTGTAAAGCAATAAACACTCATGGACAGGCAGCCTGAGAAACGGTATCAAAGACCGGGAGCTGAATAAATCTGAAGTGGAATCTGCGCCGCTTCCAGCTTCACGTGACGGTGGAAGAGAGAGGGCTGGACCATCTGCTCCTGGGCCGACGGACCCAAGGCTGTCTCAGGAGAGCATGAACAGGCCTGCCAGGCATTTTCAGCATTCCGCATTACCGAGGTTACCAGTCTCAGAAAAATTCACATTGAGATAGGGCTGGGGGAATATGATGATAGTATTGGATATTGAAAATGAATGACTAGCTATGACAACGGAAATTCCATATCGCAACTGAAGTCGAAATGAATGGTATACCATGGCAGTATTGTGACAGACATCACCCAGCCCCACGCCGAGATGTCCTGTGTTCTTTAAAAGCCCGAGAGGTCGTTTGAGGTGCAGTGTGGGCTTGAGAGGATTTGAGGACAATACAGCGTGCGCCTGCTGCGCCTATGGAAATCATAGGAAACAACACCCCGATTGTGTTGTTAGGTTGCTCTCGTTGTATTGAGTCTGCTTCCTTTGTTCTGTGCATTTCTCAATACATTACACTGAAAGGTAATGCTCCACCATTTTCTGAGAATATATTCCTAGCAAAGCTAACCATATCTGTCAACTGCAAGGTTTATGCATGGAGCGAAAACCCGGAAAATCCCAGACATCGACAGTATGCTGTGTTTTCATTAGCAACAAAAGGAGGGTAGAAAACAGAACCAAGGCAAAAAGTTTATTATCAAGTTTAAACTATTCCACTAAGCCTCAAAAGAAAACCTTTATACCATGCCTGTTTTTGAAATGACGGCCTATATTTATTTAAATAGTTTTTCCCACTTCGAATAATGCCCTGTATTATCAGACCTTATTACTTTTCTGCTTGTTCCTAGTAGACACAGTATAAGCAAGCAGATTCAACACATAATACTCTAAATTGCCCATGATACAAAACAATGCTTATATTTGATATTCAGAGAACCGATAAAAGAGTGTCAGATATATCCAGAGGAGCCATTTGCCCTTAATACTGTGCTGTATTGGCTAGACCCCGACTCTTTAGATTTGTTTATTATGTTGGGGTGTCTGGTGAAGCCATGACTACCAATGCTAGTATTTCAACTTGCCTTTTATCACAGGCTGTTGTCATGGTGCAGTGTGGCTTGTGTCCACACCTTGGCCTAACAATAAAATCCCTTTTATGGCTTCAGAATGAATCACGCATTCTTAAAGTATAATGCAGGCTCCCACCACCCTTGAAGGAAAATAAAATGCTCCCTCATACACGTAAGCCCACGATAGAACAGAGAAGGCAGAAACCGAAAAGGGCACACCAGTAGAGTATATTTACACAGCAGGTAAGGATTATAGGAACCCTACACTGTAGTCCCTACTGTATATGGGCTTCTTCACAGAGCAGAAGAGAGGAAAGTCAGTCTGCATTCTAAACCGCATTCTAGGTCATGGGACATAACAATCTTTGGGAATCAGTAGCACCTGACTTTTATGAGTATATAGATCTAAAACAGTCTTATTGTAACTGATGCATGAATCGATGTGGAATGAATGTAAAATTGGAAAAGGCCTGTCAGACTTTTACAACATTTGGCATGAAGTCATGCTATAGAAGAGTACATTTAAACACTTATTTAAAAATGAAACAGACTCAAATATTTTGTTAATTTAAAGAAATGTCATAAAATAAAATAAATCTACCTATAGCATAATTCTTATGTTGATACCAGAAAATAACTACAAGATACAAGATATATACAATTAATACATATTCAAACATTCTTAATAAACTATCATTTAGGCTAAAAGTATAGGCTACATTCTACTAGGACATAGGCTACATGTCTCAGACATCAACACATGAAAGCACAAAATGTAAAAAAAAAAAAAAGAATTTCTTCAGAACTGGTGAGACACCTACGTGAATCAGTACACCACACTAATTTTACTTGGAACATACTCTTAATCTTCAATACACGCTTCTAGTGAATTTTGAGGCTTGTTTTTCTCGATCAAAGCTACACAGGTTAAAAAAAAGAAAAAACAGAATAGCTAACCTACTTCAGTCTGCCCACTGCAGACCCACAACATAGTTGTGTACAGCATTGAAGAATGCTGTACTGAACTAGAAAAAAAATGCACTTGCTGTTTTGAGGACGGTGGTAACTAACTTTGGAATGAAAAAAACTAGTGGAGAGCAGATAATTAATTTAATCAAGTAGAGAAGCACTACACAGGGAGCAGGAATGTCTGCGATATTCAGACACATGATGCACCTAAGCATTGCATTTTTGGAATTAGCCAAAGTGGAAGGGGTTAATAAATGACACAAACAGCCAGCCAAAAAAAAATAGATATCTGTCTTTAACAAGTTGGCTACAAGCAAGCTTCATGCAATTAGGAAGCGGGCAGTGAAAGGCATTACTTTGGCTGCCAAGCTGACCACCTGACTAAGTACAAACACATTCTGCTTTCATTTAGCTAGTACTGAGTCAGTCAGAAAATCTCATTATGTTGTGTAAATCAACCAATCAACACAGGCGCCGGATGGCTGACCATGGGGAATTGATGTCTGATGACAAATACGTAGGCACAGCCAAAATAATTAACAAAATTAACAAGAATGAAAATCTCATCAGCCCAACCTGCTCTCGTGTACTCGTGTTATCTGTACTGACCTGTTCTGTTCAGATGCCATGTTGTAATGCATGCAACTAGAGCAGTATCACATGCCTAAACTGGACTGCTGGATGATCCACACAGTGCACATTATGCGATATGTGATGCATATATGACACTACATGCTCGCTAGCAGTAGCTCCATTTGAATTCTGTGATCTCCAGCTTCATGGCATGGAAAACCTATTCCCCAAATTCCACTGCCAATTTAGGGATCGGTATTTAATGAAAAAAAGATAGGATAATGTATTAGTAAATAGGCCATTTTCTCATTAACTCACACTCACACTCACTGAATTATGGATGCTTTTTCAAAATTTCAGGTTGTGAAAAAGACTTGCTTTAGAGATTATTTATTCGATTATTTGTTTCTTATATTATGACTGTGTTGCTATCCCCCAGGACACTGAAACCAGTAGTCCGGTACACATGAGTAAATTTAGAATATCTGCGGACAGTGTGAAGGTGACACAATCAGTAGTTTCACTTCCTTCTCGTAAACTCGTGAAAGTTCCAGGGAGGTGACGGAGCAGGTTTGACAGCAAGCCTTTGGCATGGCAGAGGGTGGAGTGCGATGCCCAGTCATCCGTCTGTCTGTCTGTTTTTTTTTCTCCAAACGGATGAAAGTCATCATCCCTGTTTACCCACTGCTCTCTGCTCATCCTTAAATTACACTGGCTGTACGCTGTAATCTCCCATAAGCCTGTTAACCTTAGCCCTGACTACAGCCAAGCACACATGGGTAGAGAGAGACACACCAATGGACAAAATAGACACACACGCACGCACGTAAATACACATGTGGACACATAGAGGCTCATCTTCTACCCTATTTCCCGTATGTACATTTCCATTGTTCTGGCAACAGGAAATGGATTTTAAATTAAGTGCATTCTTCCAAGTTGCAATTAAAAATGTATTCCAAGCTTCTTCTTTTTTTTTTTGCATTGTATTATTGCACTTCAGATTTATAGTTTCTTTTCCCTGTCAAAGCTTAAGGCAAAGCCGTATGACTTAACGTCCTTGGCCTGGATGAAGGTCAACGCTCCACAGGGCTGGGGGTTACTCCCGTCCACTGAGCAAATGCTCAGACATTACAACACCAGCCATTTAAAGGTCCCCTGAGCCACTGATATGCTGAACATCAAACACTTCATTTCTGCAATCATTTTTTTCTTCAGGTTTTATTTCGCTCCTACACACCGAGTTGTTTTTTAGAGGTTAGCATTAAATTAATCAAAACTGGTATACAGTTTATATACCAGTGTATATTCTATATGTAATGTAGAATATGAGCCATTAAATCGAGGGATGTCATTAAATATGAAACGGCTAAACACTTAAGTATATATCCACACATTTAAGAACAATAAGTGAACACTATACAATTTACCTCTCCACCTATGGCTAAAATGTGTTGGAAAGTTTTGTTTTGGTTGAATGTGTTATCATATCAATATGTAATATGTTTTCAGTCACCTGGCAAAGTCAACCACACACCAGATTTAAGACTCATTGGGCCAGTCTGTAAAATAACTGTGATGAACCCCAGCACTGTAGAAAGCCATTAGTATGTTCAACTGCATTCTAATGCTTAAACACAGGTTGTTCAAGATTGTTTAGTTGCATGTTCCATTTTCATATTTGAAACAATACATCCACACAAAATAATACTTTCCCTTCACCTTGCATGAGTGAATAGCCAATACAGGGTTCGCTGTGGTGTGTTACTGCACAGCTATCAGCAAAAGAGAGATTCAGATAAAGATGATCACATATTTTCAGAGTGTTCTTTATTTCTCCTTCATATCACCAGGCTATTATTAAATATGCAAGGGAGCGGAGACCATGAGTCTGATTCAAGCCTTTCAGGTAGATCATAGTAGAAGTCCTTGAAGAACTGATGGTTAACTAAACTGAATTCTTTAAATTATATTAGGTACCACGTTACAGCATTCTTTTCAAAATTGAAAGATCATTCTTCATGTAAGGAAATGTAGCTACTTGTTTCCTTACTGAGTGCTGGCTCAAACCACTGTGCATGGTGTTGCAGCTTCTCACATCAAAATGTCAAACAGGGTCTCACTGCAACCACACAGTAGTACTACACATGCTTTAGGCCAGTTAATTAGCATAGAGATGAACCAGGAAGACCTTAAAAGGCTCAAGAATTAGCCTAGAGCCAGAAGTCAAACGGGAGAATCAATAAGGAGTTCACATCCTCCCAATACAATAAGTGGGGGTGTCAGTCTGAGTGCCATTCAAGCATGCTTTTTGGTTTACTTTACACAAATTTCCATAGAAACCCGGAGGAAATGCCAAGCACAGTAGTTCAGAAAGGCGTGGGGAGCAGGGGAATGGCTGGGAAAGACACAGGAAGAGGGTGGGGCAGGGCAAGCCAGTTTTCAGAAAATAATCATTCATTATTATATGATATACATTGGACGCATAATGTATAAATCAGTTTAACGATTTTTTTAAAAGTTTAGTCGTAGCCCATATCACTGGATTACCAGAAACCATGCGAAAGGTTAGGGAAAAGAAGGGCAAATGAAAATGCATGGGGTTAAAGTTCCTCAAGCACCCAAGGAGTGTGAAAATGATCTCATGAAGCTTCCATATACGACTATCTCCCAGCACTGGAGCTGCTGCTGCCATAAGCACTAAATTCAACAAGGTCCGAAACAAATGTACAAATGTCTAACAAAGGCCAATGACAACTTAGAAGAAGACATGCTATATTGTGCCTCTTTTTAAGCAGATTTTTGAGTCACTTGGTCTTTAGTTGAGCCAGTGGCTACGCTAATCACATTAGACAGCACTCTCCACCACACAAAAAACACAAATAAGAAAAGACCTTCCTGTCCTAAACTACCAGACTCCCTACCACAGACACAACCTAGCAGTGTACAGTATAGGTCATTGTAGATCAGAAATACTTGCCATCCAAGACACAAAAGGCTTCTTGCAAAAGCTAGTGATGAGAGAAATTGTTTTCACATGGTAACAGACTGGGTTTGAGGGGCCCCACTGCTACTCTATTGTACATCTAACTGTGGAAGGTATCTGCAGATGAAAGGGCCAACTAGGAGGGCCATATCTTTATCTATATATTTATGTGTTCTCTGTGTTCTAAGGCAAAAAATGTAAACATTTAAACTATATTGTAGTAGCCACGTCAACATACGTACAAAAAGCCTATACTTTCATCTGCACTGAAGACAACTCATTTCATTTAAAGACTAGTTTGAAGGTTACTGTGCTAAATATCCTATGTGTAAAGATGACTTAAAAAGGAATGCAAGACTAAGGGAGCTGTCAACAAATTATCTCTTGGTACAACATTCTGGAAGGGATCAATTAATCATTACAACCTAACGGAATAAACCTACAAGGTCTTCTGTTGTCCTGGCAGGTGATGAGGATGTATAAGCAAGCTTTCTGTGAAGCACATCAGTCTTGCTCCATATAGCTACTCAAACTTAGTAAGAACATGTGTTCATTTAGATGAAGAAACTGACATGAATTTAAAGTTATTTTGGAACACAGTTACCAATAAACATGTGATGTGACGAGACTGTACTATTCTGCATCATTCTAATATCCATTATTCTCCATTTGCTTTTCCATAATTTTCACCTATGGTCATATACACAGAACAATCAGTCCTCATAATTATAATAAACGTATTTGAGTCAATGGCTGCACAATAAGAGTATGTTACAGTAAATGTGTTCAGGGACAACAATAAGATAGCTACGCACCATCGCCCGCTCACTGCGCATCCTTTCTCTTACTGTAAGCAGAGCTCCCTCAACCATGGAAAGCACCTGGTCTCTCCCAGGCTTTTCCTATAAATAGGTGCTCACTTTCTGCAGTCTGATGGGATCCACTCCTGTTTTAATTAAATACAATTCTGTGCCCAAGCCCAGCTGTGGCCCAAGTCTATACTCTCTGTAGCTTCCCCAGGAGGGGGATGGGACATGTGTGTGCTGAACCCTGGGTATTCTTTTGGCCCTACGCTAGGGTCCAAAGGCAACTATCAAGAAACTGTTATGATACTCCTCATTTACCTATGTGAACCCTTGGGGACCAACATAATCTGTTAATGGACAACTGCACACTATTTACCTAATTCTGCAAGTTGTAACAGAAAAAAATGAGATTAATAAAATGAGGCATATATCATCTGGACTGACAAGTAAATTCATTGCAGACTGTAATTTAGTCTTACAACATACAGAACAATGGGCGCAGGGCCATACAGCGTAACCCATAAGCCTTACATTCCAATGCTGTACACTACATCCTGCCTCCACTCAGCTGTTCGCCATTTCTCAGACACACAATGGGCCTAATCAAATCACATCGGCATGTGCAATAGACAATTAACTAAAAGAGATTCCTCAACAGCACAAGGCAGCCTATGGCGTAGTGGTTAAGATACATGATTGGGACCCACAAGGTCGGTGGTTCGATCCCCGGTGTAGCCACAATAAGATCCGCACAGACGTTGGGCCCTTGAGCAAGGCCCTTAACTCCAGGGGGGGATTGTCTCCTGCTTAGTCTAATCAACTGTACGTCGTTCTGGAAAAGAGCATCTGCCAAATGCCATTAATGTAATGCAAATGAGATGCATATGTAAATTAAATCCAAAAACATTTGACTGATGCCAGTAAGGGCCTTTTTTTGTTTGTGCTTTATGTATTACGTTGTTAATTGAGCTTGTTATTGATGCTTCAATGTTATTGTGAGATACTTTAACACTGGGTGATGTAATTCAGATTCACATCATTGTTATAAAACTGTTAAATATGTAATAGGCAAATATCCCAATAAGGTTTACTTGAATGAGTCCACAATGTTCTGCATATATTTTCCAAAGCGGTGTCAGCCTAGGTTCTGAGCCACTCTGAGGTCCTCAAACTGTGCCACACAGTCATTGTATTGAAAATATATGCTTCATGAGAAGCACTATAGGCTTACACAGGTGATGCATGACCAGATTTGCTCTGGTCCACTGAGATGGGGACAATATTTCAAGCTGATGCAATCCCTACCAGTCTCTACACTAAACCCAGTGCTGTAACAGTAGAAGCAACATTGCTGAAATGACAAATGTTCTTTTAACTCACACAGTAGTAGTTATACAGTAGGCTACTATTTTTACTGGTGCTTGTTTTAAATAATCTACTGCATGGAGGACAATACACACTATAAAAGTCAAATACTTCAAATCTCAGGCTTAGCCAGGATTAGCCACTCTAACAGTCCAGCAGCCAGCTCAAATGTAGAACTTAACCAGCCAATACTTCACTATGTCCCTAAGTATTGAAAAGGTAATTCCCCCATGAACTAAAATGATTATTTCTCCCTATCGGCCAATAAGAGAGTTATTTCTGAAAGAAATAATGTCATTCCAAGGCCACTGCATAACAAAGTAACCACTAAGACCATAAGAATGTGTTCTATCATATTATTTGAAAAAACCATAAACATAAAAAGCTTATAATAAATTGCACCAACATAAATTATTTGGTACGGTCACAGAACAAGACTTGTTCTATAACTGCATCAAAGAACAATGCAACCACACCAGGAATGTGTTGTTATTTAAAATATAGGAACAGATATGCACATCAAAACCATTCCCTCCTTCAGTTTAGCCCTCTGTTTGCTTAAAAAAATACAATAAAATAAAATAAAATAAAATAAAATAAATAAATTCTGCGGAATTACAACAAATCGCTTGTCCATAGACAACAGCTTCTTAACAAACATTGGAGATCGTATGCAATGTAATTAATTGAATTAACTGAATTAATTGAATTGTTTACTTTGTTGGTCTTTAAAATTATTATCTAAGTGTATATTTTCTATTGGCAGCTTATATTGTACTGGCCAACTGACAGAGACGTCGATTTCTCAGTACTTGATGTAAATTGCATACAAACAAGATGGGTATAAGTATATGTAGAATAATACAAATTCTGACCTTTGACTATAATGAATGCAACACTTGGCAACCGCTACGCGTAACACTGAAGCCAACGGGCTTTTTGAATTCAATTTTGTAGGCTACCACACTGGCGATTAAACGCATTTCATGAAGCAGATCCAATAACTCATCATCACATATATGGGTATGAAATATAGCCTAAGCAGCGTTATAATATAAAAAGGTATCGGCTATTCAAATGTTTCAGCATCTTAACAATTGATCATACCCCATTGAAACCACGAACCAAGTGCATACCTGGCCACCAAGCAAACTTTTGATTCAACCTTAGCAATACAAGTAGCTAATAGCTTATATTTTCTATAGTCCACAATGCCTGCTTCAAATCGATTTCCAAAAACTTACATTTATTATCGACGACATCATAGGCTAAGAATCCACAAATCAAAATCAAGGTCATATCATTGCCTCATCACTGATGTTAATAATAATAATCATCATCATCATCATCATCATCACCATCATCATGAAAAAGGTGAAAAGAAAAAACATGTAAAGCAGTGCCGTATCTACCAGTTTACTTATTCCCAAATTGTCCTAATTTACCTAGGCTAGCTAGACTAGCTAAATTAATTTAACATACCTAGCTAGCTAGGTAGACTGCTGTGAAATGTAGGCTGTAGGCTACATCTAACGTTAGCTGGGTAGCTACACATCGGTGGAGCGAATTACTATCACAGAGCAAGCTATAACGTTAAAGTAATGAAGCCATATTCTTGTTAGCTAGCTAGCTATAGTTTTTCTATACTAGCTAGAAGCAGGATTATTCAAACTCATGGCCAACACAGTATGATCATTTGATTTGGCAAATTAAGCTGCTTTCCTAACCGTTAATGAAAGGGACTAAAGGGAAAAAAGACTTACCGATGCCCGGTGCTGAATAGATGAAGTATAATGCAGAGGTGGAAAGAGAAAATAGAAATAACAGCCCAAGGAATGACCTTCTCGGTAATCTGAAATATATCCGCATTATATTTCTATCTTGCGAAGTAAAATACACGGAAAGGTTTTAAAGGAACCGTAACTGAAACCCGTGTTGAATCAAACGAAAAATCTTTCCCCGACCTCTTGCTCTGTCTATGCTATAACGTTATCGTTATAAGCTTGCTGCAGTAGAGGGTGAGGCTAACTCATGTTAGGCAATTGCCAAGGAAGTATGGACAGCGATAGCGAGCAAGAACAAGGTAGGATAAAAGCTAGCCAGAAGTAGCCAAAATATTCGCTTTCGCTTGCTCCTTGGGTAGACATTAAAAAATTGCACTGCCTGGGCGACCGTACGACTGCCAGTAGTGGCGTTTAGTGTGAACAGTTCACTGCTCTGAGGTTCGTTAATACTGTTAGTGTTTCAGTGAAATCTCATCATCACGGTGTTAAGGATGGTTTCCTCAGTCGCTCCTCTTGTGTTGATGAATGGGGAATTACGAGCGTCCGCACTCTGCAGATACGGCGAGCTGGCTACCTTCGTTAGAGGTTAGAGGGAGTGTCGGGAAATGTACATCGAAGTGGGAGGGGCTGTAAAGAAACAATATCATTTGCCTGGAAGAATACATCAGTTACTTTAAGTTTAAGTTTTTCATCGAGGTAACGCATCACTGAAACAAGCAAAATATCCCCTGGAGTGAATGCTAAACGTGAATGCCAATAAATACATACATATATTTTGTTGATATAGGTCTATGTGCATATATGTTCTGCGTTTACTTTTTATTTTTTTATTGGCATGCCTTTATAATGTAGGTTTGTACATAGTGTAACCCTGAATTCCATTCTGCCCTTATCTGTGCAGACAAGAGAGTCCACACCATTATGAAGCTATGGAGAAGATAGCCTGAAGACCTTGACCCACACACAGTCATACAAGATGCGTCACAAGTGAGGCTTCCAAAGACTGCTCACTGTGTCATTATGTTGGGATTTAGCCTTATCCAACCCTTTAGGTCAGCCTGCCTGCTCCACTTATCAGTGGAAATGGGCTGTCAGTTACCTTCTACTCAACCCTACACCTCCACACACCAGCTCATCCTCACTGCTGCTCTTTAGCACTTCCAGTAGCTTCTGAAAAGGCTCCAGTGAGGATTGCTTTGATTTTCTCTCCTTTCTTGGTCTCTTGGTGTGCTTGCACCGTATACAGTATGCAGAATTTTTCACACCATGGCTTGTGTATATATCGGTTATAACACAATTGAGATTTACTACCAGGGCAAAGCATACATAGCCTCCCTCAAAATTTACATCCCTGATGTGGATGTAAATAGCCCCAGATTAAAGCGGACAGAGTGCACTTTAACCATATAATTGTTTAATTTCAAATTCAATGTGCTGGAGTAATTTACAGAGCCAAAACTGTGATGCAAAATGATGTCACTATCCAAATACTTATGGGCCACACTGTACATACTGTAGGTGAGCACAAATATGTGCATGCTCATATACATTAATATGTTTGCTTGTGTTTGTGTTATACAATGTCATGTCATCGCATTCCGAACACCAAATTAGCTCACTATGTTTTGAACTTTCATGACGAATGAATAAAAAATCAGCTTCGTTTTTTTTATTTTTTTATGTGTGTGTAAAGTCTAATTCCTTTTTCCAGGTGGTATGAGTCTTGGCATGAGTCACATGTCCATTTCAGCATACAGTCACATGGTAATGGTGATCCATTGTGACATTGTGGTGGAGAAGTTGTTGCTAATGAGAGACTAGGCAGGCTTATACGGCAGTGTTTGAACCATCGTGAGCTAACACGGTCTTCCAAGCACAGGGACTTTGTGCAGTTATTTGTAATTTTCTCAATAATTATTGGTCCAGTTCACATCAATCAAAGTTTTTTAGTGTCTGAGATAGACAATAAGTAATCATAATCCACAAAACCACATTCCTCAGGAGAAAAACGACCACTGTATGGACGTTAACTTCTGGTGGAAGTGGCCGCTTCCCTGTGTTACGTTCGGAACACAGTGAGTTTACATGAATCAAATCTGTCATTGTACTGTAGGTTTTAAATAGAGCATTTTAGATATTTCTGCTGAGGTGGGGGTGGGGTATCTAGGGAGGAAAGTGGAGTACAAGAGGAATGGAGCTGAAAGGCATGCTGGAGAGAAGGGGGAAGGGTTGTCATCTGTTAGCATATGGAATCCCCTGCAGTATGTCCACGGTATGCGGATATCTTTGACAGATTGTATGGGAACCTAATCTTGTCTATCCGAATACCTGTCTTCCCAGCAGATGCCGGTGCAGTTAGAGGGGTGTACTTATGTGTGAGATGTTTTGGCTTTCTCTTATTGCCAGAAAGACAGCTAAATCCTAGTTCTGTTGATCCACTCAGACACCAACAATGATCACAAGCAATTGAGAAAACCACATATAATTTTATCTGCCAAAATGCAGCTCTGTAAGTAACAATACAGTGTGTTCAGCAATTGTTTTAGGTCAGAGACACACAAGGAAGCTCTATGGTCTCCAGATGAATATTTTACATCTTTAGAGAAAGAAAATTGAGTGAACTAAAGAAAGCTTTTAGCCTTGTGTGAACTCTAGGGAGATATTTCCTTGCATATGAATGTGAAACCTGATGGGCTGCTGGCTAGTTTAGAGACACTGTCACTGTCCCTGCGAAAACTCCCTTGGAAGTGATCTTTTATTCCCAGGAAGTGGGTAAGCCCAGCAATGTACAGTTATAATAATTTGTAGCCCAGGCAACCAAGGAGTATTCCCCTCCATTGTTGGATATGTAGGTTGAATGAATATATATATATATATTTTTTTTTTAATTAATTTGTTTTGTTTGTTTGTTTGTTTATTTATTGCCCTCGTGTGTTGAATTAGTCAGGTTCTGTTGAGGTTTTGATTGATTTTCAGACCACTGATCTATGATCTACTTAATTGAACTCTTGAAAGCTTTTGAAAAATGTTGTATCTGCCAGTGTTAAATTGCACATTCTCATAAAGTTTCAAATTAAACTTCTTCTTTGAAAGGATGAAGGATTAAAGAGCCACACCGGGACTACTATAGATACTATGTAATGTGTTTTTTGTTTTGTTTTGTTTTTTCAAGTATGACACACCTTACTAATTCAATCAGTGTACAAGCATATACAAATATAATAGACATTATTCAAATAGCAATTATAGACCTAAAAACCAGCAAATACATGGCTTCTGTGGGATGAGGGTTGGGAACCTCTGCTCTAAGGTACTGGTAAATGTTGTTACAGACTACTTTAAAAAAACAGAGCACCTATATTTGTCTTGCTTTGGCTTTATAAATAAAATGCTAATACAACATTATGCCTGTTGGACAACATATGACTTTTGTAAGGTTAATAACAAACTGGTTTATTTATATATTAATAAAAAAATCATCACAGATCATACCACATCCACATGTTTTAGTAGAAGTTTCATTTTGTTTACATTATGGAACAATATGTGGTTATCAAAGGCACCAAAATTTAAAAACATTTTAAATGTAGTATGGGAATTGCTCAGAGATCTCTCCTCTGGCCATTATTATTTTGTTGCTATATTACTGATATCGAAGTTTGTCATGATTTAAGGATCACCTCTATCTGAACTGATTACACTAAATTAACAATTTTGCACACACAAAGAAAAATCCAAATCCAGCCCTGGTTTTATTTCCTGTCAGGTGATTAACTGAACAATTAGTGCTACTGATCCGCCAGACCGTCTTGACAGCTGACTCCTAGGTAAAGGGAAGGTGGACCAGCCCTGCCCCGCCCTTGAGAACCTTCATTTGCGGAACAGGGTTGTAGCGTTATTTCAAAAGATGCCTTCGATTATCTGAGATTAGCTTTTCATGCTGTTTGAGATAAGCATGAGATTGTTTACAGTTTGGTTTTGTGATTTTTATTTTCTAAATTGTCTTAGCGTGATATTGAAATTTAACTATCCTCGAACAGAAAATATCCAATATGTTCAAAAAGCACTTGTACAGTTTTCAAATGCTCTTCCGATTAACTGAACGCATACAGGGAGACCTGAAACTACAAATCCCAGGGAATATCGCATCTTGCTGACTCGCCGATAGGTTGACTACCTGTTTTGGGAACTGTAGTAAAACTAGTTACTAGTGTCAGAGCTCAAACGACAGCGCGATGATACTACGCATGCTTACACATTGTTAACGCAAGATATTGCCACTACATTCAATGTAAAAAGTCAAATATGCCAGATATTTGAAGAATAAAGACATACCAAATGGCCATCGCTCATTGGAGACTACAATTCCCTTCACTGTGAAGCACGCGTCAACCAGGAAGTATAGCTGTGATGTAGTCCAAAACATTAGGGCATATGGAATGAAGTGAAATCTTAATGTTACAATTTACCGCAGTTGTAACATTTAAAGTGACCTTTCTAAGGATGGAACATTTAAAATACCAAGTATTTATATACCTAACACTATTGCTTTTGTATCCATCGTCATATTTGTCAGAGCAAGTTTTGAGCCAAAATTCTGGTTTACATTCAAGGGATGACGACGGAGGGAATGGGGGACAAGAACTTACTAATATCGGCGAAGCTAAACAAATACCACAAAAAGACGACAAAGAACCTTCTTCCAACCAGCGCTTTGTTGATGGACAGCCAGAGTCAACTAGGTAAGAGGAACCATAATGAGTGTGCTAGCTTGCTTGTAACTACGACACGTATGCGTATAATGCATATCAGTTACCGACCAGTGAGTTATACTGATTTGTGATCCACTGGGCAGGAGTTACTTGCATGGAAATTCGCATTTGGATCAGTTACGAATGCAGTTATTTCTAATCCTGAAAAACGCCAGTGTTATCATTTGAGAGGATCTTGACCTGCGTTTTGTTTCTTTAGTTACAAGTGTTGTCTTAGCACGTTTCGCTGGGCAGTTTTCTGGACTAGTTTTCATTTGACTGACAAGTACATAATGAGATGAGGGCTGTCTTATTATTTTATAAACAAATGTGTTTTGCCATTGGTTATTCGTGCAGATCTGTGCTAAGAAACAGACTGTTCAGGATGATAACCGATATTTCCAATCGCATTGTCAATATCCAAGTAGCAGAGTCAGAAGTGAGCCAATGCACATGAGAGGCCCTCTTTTTTAAATGCTGGATACTGTCCTCTGGCTCTTCTTTCAATACAGCAGGCTTAATGGTACAGAAAGTCCCAGCAATGAGTCTCTCCACACCACAGCTGTTGCCAAGGCAACTACCCCTGCACCACCCAAGCCCATCCTGCCAGTGCAGACAGGGGTCAAAGCTCAGGAGGAGGAGCAGTCCAGTGGGATGACCATCTTCTTCAGCCTACTGGTCATTGGTGAGTCATGGCCATGGGTCAGTGAAGCCCCTTCCACTCTCCAATTGAAACACTTTCCAACAGTCAACCCCTTTGGGGCCACAATGCAGTGGAACACAGGTAGATGGAAAAGTGCCTCCCTAGAGGGAGCAAGGTTGAACGACCATGCTCCCAAGCTGTACTGCAGTGGTATGGGGAACAATGTTGAGTCTAGTATGGTCAGTAAGGGAAATGTGAAATTTGTGAAAGTTATAGTTCAATCTTATGTGGATCACATGTGTGTAGATTCAGAGCATGTTCATAATGTTTTTTAATTTCTGAAATAATTATGTATTTTGACTCGGGGCTGATGTTGTTGAATGAGAGCTCTGTGTTCCTTTTGATACATAATGAGGTTTTCAGGGATAGACAGTTCAGCTGTTCACTGAGGTGGATACTGCTCATGCCCTGTACAATCCCATTCAGATAAAATTACTCCTATCATGCTTAGTGATTGCTTGTGACTTCATAAACATACTCTTCTCTGAGATTGACCAAAATTAAAATGTAGTCTTGCAGTCGTTTATTTTGCTTAAACAACTGATACTGAGCAATGAAACAAACATGGTCATCAGTCATTTTGTGGATAGCTTCTTATCATTCAATGAGAATAATAAGAATGTGTGTATATCAGCTACCAGAAAAAACAAGAAAATTAATTTCTTAATAAAGTTTTCAAGACTCCATCTTGCTTACCTTAATCAACTAAGACCTGAGCCAAACTATGGGATTGACTGATATAATTCAGGTATTTTATACAGACCTGTATCATGCTGTAATATATTTGATGGATAGCAATCAATAACAATAACAAAATATATTTTTTGGCATATTAAAAGTTATGAACAAATTCTATTCACTCCATACTATAATTGTGTCGTTTTCAAATTGGGCTGAACCCATCATCACAATGTTTTCTCTACCATCCTTCCATAAGATAACGGTATAAGAGCATCTGTACTGTTAGCTCTTGGATCAAATGAGATTAACCCCAGACTGGGAGCAGTGTTTTTTTTGTTTTTTTACCATGCTGCTCAATGTACAGTTTAGGTTATATATCTTGTGGTGTTAATTATATTTATAATGCTTCCAGTTTAATTTGTCTTGAAATGAAAGGCATCTGCAGGCTTTCCTATATATGTTTGCACTAATTAGTTTCAATTTGCATTCTATTTTAGACGTCACCGAGTTAGGCAATGTCCATTTCTCAGTGGCCTCACAGCTGTTGAGTCTGTTTGCTTTTGGGGATGCCTGTGTTCATCTGCTGGCTTTGCCTCAACCTTTGACATGGTCCCTTGAAGGCTTTATTTAACATTTATTTGACTTGCATTGGCAAGCTGGTGTTTTTTGTTCTACCTTGTTTACATGTCTCCTGTCCACTAATGGTGACATCGATAGAGTGGCACAACAAGCAGGGCAGGCACATCGTGGCAACAGGTTTTTGGTCTAATGATTTGCCTACTTTTTCTGAAGCATGTGACCCACAGGATTGAAACTTGGACAGAAACTCAAATAACTGGATAACCCTAAATGACAAGCATTTTTCAGCAAGCATGTACATGCACTTAATGGTAGTGTAATTTAAAACCATGTAGCCTGGAGCACTGTATGTACCACAGACTGCTGATGACGTAAAGAAACATAAGCTAGAGGAAATGGCTGATGAGGTGTGAATGTTGTCCTTGCTGATGTGTTGTACCTTACTGCTTAAATTACTGCTCTGTTGCAGATGGCATGCAGAAGGCATGCCTGTTTGGCTTTGATGTGGATTTAATCTGACTGTATTTGTTTTGGTTCATTTTTTTGGTTGCATTTTTAAAGGAAACGGGAAACCTCAAGGGCTTGATGCCAGATTGTAGTTCAGTTAACCTACAATGTACACAGTTAGCAAAGCAAAGTTGACAAGCTTTTTGGGAGAAAGCACTGTCTATGCAGAACATTCTGCGGCAGATCACTTCGAAGGAATGCTGTACCGTAGGCCTTGCAGCAGCCACCTAAAAATGACATCATAGCACAATACTATGCTAGATGTCAGATATCCTAGTGTAAAGATGTGTTAGATGACGCATGTCTGTGGTTCTAAGCATCTCAATGAACCTGTGAAAGAATGTGAACATTGCTGTCAGTCATTGGCAATGGAAATTGACTTATGAGTGTGCATGCCTGGAGGGGTTTAATGTGATAATTGTGGAACATTTGTGGAATTTAAAAAGGGCTGTACTGACATCATGCTGAGGGATGATTGAAAAGCAGGTATGAGAATGGCTTTGGAATAAAAGTAGCTGGCTTCTGTAGCATTGAAAGTCAGCACATATTCACATGGCTGTTTCTGTCTTTCCCCAGGTATTTGCATCATATTGGTGCACCTGCTTATAAAGTTTAAGCTGCATTTCCTGCCAGAGAGTGTTGCAGTTGTCTCTTTGGGTAAGTGCAGAAACTGCTACATGCAGGAAGTGCTTTTTCAACTTTATGTGGTTGAGTGCGCCAAGCTTGGGTCGCTCGTCAACCCAAACATTTTTTTAACTAAGTTTAACTAGAAAAGGAAATTTCAATATAATGACCTTTCAGAATGCAAATAGTATTATTTATACACGTCTTATTACTATACACAAACCTTTACGTTTTATGGAGCATCTAACATGGGCTTCCTGTTTCCAGATGCATGAGGATAACAGAAGTTTGTTATTCCAGAACATAGGAATGTTTCTTTCCTTCTCTCTCTGTTCTTTTGAGCAGTTCTGCTTCCTCAGTGCCTGCTTTGTTGATCGGCTTCATGTAATTAACTCCCTTTTTCAGAGTGGTGAAATTTGAGCCCCCACCCCTCCCACCTCCACTGGGTTGAAATCATATCTGTGAGGAGTGGGGGTCACTGATGTCACATGTAAAGTTGTACTACAGTATTATACACACTTGAATATCAATGCATCTGCAATGTATTTTCAAAAACAAAAAATATAAAATGAGTGCAATATAGGTATATTAGAAAGGGCTAGAAAATCATATTTTCTAACAGAAATGCTTAATAAACAAAACTAAAATCTTGGACCTGCCCTCTTTGTGTCTAAAATGCTTAAAAATGAACCCTGAGAAAATGGATCAATTTACCCTGGGTTTTATCTCACAAAAATTGGCTGCTGCTTTTTGTTGTTAATTTGTGTAGTGTACTGTATCTGCCGGCTTGTTTGTGTCCAGACCCCCCCCCCCCCCCACACACACACACACACACACACCCTCCCCCATTAGTCCTGGGGCCATTAAAATGATGTCAATCATCTTGCAGTGCAGTCAGTCATCAATTGAGGTCTGTCTTATTAAGCATCTCATTAAGAAAATAGCTGATGACTGCTTTACTGCAATCTGCTTTTTACAGTGACGCCTCAGAGTGAATGGACAGTATTGAGTGCTTCCTCTCGTGATTTCAGGGATTGAAATAAGAACGTCTTGTTTAAGCATGCAAGGAAGTGGCTAAAGCTGATTGCTATTGTCTTCCCACTAAATGCCATGTAGATGGTCCCTATCACTTTTAAAAGCATAAAGTATGTGTCATTAATAATAAAACGGTTGACTAAAATGTTAAAGTAATTTTTGCTTCTGTTCATGTGTTACAGGTATTATAATGGGTGCTTTCATAAAGATCATAGAGTTCCAGGAACTGGCCAATTGGAAGGTAGGGGTTTTCCTTTAACTACATCAATTACTGTTAATTTTCTGCCTCTTCCTTTGCACAATGCTGCCAAAGAAAAGGACAGCTGCCTTTACAAAGGCTGTGCATCTGCCGAGGGCTGGCTGCGATTGCCTTCCCTGAGCTCTTAATGGGGAGTCTTGCGGATTCTCGCCGTCATGCAGAGACTGCTCGCCTCTCATGGCACGGTGGCCATTTGTGCAGTGGTGATCCATTTCAGACGCACCGCAGTGACCCTCTTCATGACAGACGCTCACCGGCCAACGCTAACAGCTGCCGCCTAGGGCAAGTGAAGCAGCGGCCTGTGAACCGTTTCCTGTAGCTGGAGTGCTTGCCAGATTTGTTTGTCGACGCTTGATCGGGGTTGGTATGCAGTAAGAATGAGAACTGTCATCCCTATAAGTTATCAATCCCTGACAGAATCGTAGCCTTTTCCCACAGTGTGGTCTGTCATGGAAACTCCTACGGCAGTATGAAGCCCAGTCTTTTTCCGTACGTCTTCTTCCCAGAGAAAGACTGTGCCGTGTTTTGCGCTCTCCCCTTTGCGCCGCTCTGCCTCTCTTTCTCTGCCTCTCCCTGGTGGTTCCCTGTCCTCGTCCACTGGCTTTAATTAACATTCTTTCCAGGAAGCGAACGGGTGAAGCAGCGTATCTCTGAGCTGTGCACAGAAGTGAGTATTGTTCTGGGCGCTGAGTCACCAGGCCCAGTAACAGGAGCTGCACGAGGGCTCATCGGCACGCTGTCCCTTCAAGCAGCTGCAGGGAGTGAAGCAGGGGAGCCCCTTCCCGGCCTCACGGCTCCTGTGTTTACTGTCATATGCTGCGCACTTTCACAGACCCCCTTATTGGACTCTCTTTGAAGCCGAAAATAAGGGTCGAAGTTGAAGCGGCTCCACAGTGCCGGGTGTCTGTGTGTTCTACTGCACGTTATGCACTGAATGTCTCAGAGATGCTCGGCGTTCGCTTGGGTAGCCATGCCGAACAGAGGGGGAATTGTGCGAGGCTTTGAGCCTGCAACTGAGCTTTTAGTTCGTTGACTTCATGATTCTTTGTCTGAGAAGGGACTGTGTCAAAAATAGAACACTGACATACACAAGATGGTGGAACTGTATGGCGTTTGTCTGAAGCGGCTTTGAATGTCCTTTTATCAGTTATTTGTTCGGCAGGAGCCCTTGGTCAGGACGGATTTGCATGTTATCCACGGACACAGCTGAATATTGACTGAAGCAGTTCATTTCAAACATCCCCCTGAAAGGTACTGTGGGTTATCAGGGCGCTTCACTTTGACTGCAGCCCAGGCCCTTTGTTACATCACCCACACCTCACTGCTGTGTTAAGTTCAGCAGCTTTTATGTTTTAGGCCTGACTATGCATTATTCAGATTTATATAATTTTATCATACTCGATGAGACCAAGGTTCCAAATGCATTGGTATTTCTGGCATATTGGGCAGCTTTAATTTTTGTAAAAGTGCTAAAGCTTACCATCGCTATTGTTTCTTTCCTTCTATCTGTACCCAGAAGTTGTGTTCTACTTTTGGCTTTGCACTACGCTGTTTACGCTGACACACACACACACACACACACACACACACAAAAGTTCAGTTTTGATCGTACCGTAAAGGGAAAGTTGAACTGACTTCATATTGAGCTATCACCCAGTTCACCATTCATTCATCTTCAGTAGCTAATAGGTTTCTATTCACTGTCTGTCTGATTCTCTTCTTTAGAACTGTAGAAATAAAGTGGTCCTGGGGGACCACAGGGGCAGGGATCTGTCTCGGTTGCAGAGTTCCAGGATGTGTCATTCACTGCTGTGTATGAATTGTGTGTTGTTTCCTGGTCTGTGTACTACGTCTTAATAGTGTCTTTTGTTTGCTGTAGCTTCAGGAAGTGCTTCTGGGTTCAGTGACTGCTAGTTGTTAAAATTGTAGTATAAATAGTATGGCCTTCTCAATTTGAAAAAATTGAGCTACATTCTTCACATGTCTGTCAACCACCCAGCATACATAGGTTGATTTCATGGAAAGAATAACAGCTGTAAAAACTAGAAAGGCTCCTAAAGACCTTTTTTTTTTCACTCTCAGTAATATAGTGTGCCACTAGTTGCCAGAGAAGCTAAACTCACTCTTAGTAACTGCAATTATTATTATTTTTTGCCCAGGTACTTCACATGTACCATTTGTCCAGTTTGGTGTGTCTGCCACATTTTTACGTGTATTGTGAACGTGAATATTACTACTACGTTTTGTTTTGTTTTTTTGCTCATAGATAGTATCAGGGTTCTGAATTATTGATGCCTTTTTTATTACGGAAGTACATGCACTGGAAAATCAACATAACAATGACATTACTGCTAACTGGACAGTAGTATTTATTAGTGACATTGATCAATTTAATTGTTTAATGAAATGATGAATGAAATTGACAAATAGCCACAATAGAAGTGTAGTTTATCCCCACTGGAATGTCCATTGAATCATCAGAGAGAATGAGGAGTGTGAATCCCAGGGTGATGTTAGTGTCGTGCTGTGGTACTCATAATTTGAATCACAATGCTGCTCCCCTTCAGCTTTATGGCTGAAAGAAGCCTTCCATATCAAAGTTGCTTGAGTGACAGGCCCCTTTCACTATTGTCCCGTATGTGTTTGTGTTGCCAAGTGTGCTGTTGTAGGTATTTTATGTTTATGCACATGCATGGTAACAAATAGTAACATAGTAACAAAAGTCATGTACAGTGAGCTCCATATGTCTTGGAACAAAGACATCGTTTTTCTTTTTGGATCTACTCCACTATTTTAGATTTGTAATCAAATAATTTGAATGTGGTTAAAGTGCAGATGTTCAGCTTTTATTAGACTGTTGTATACGTTTTGGGCTCCATAATGTTGGACAAATGGCTTCACAGGTATTTCTGATTAGTTAGGTGTGTTCTGTCACTTCAGTATTAGAGAGCGATCAGTATCTTGTCTTCATTCTAGGCTTTTGATTGCCCTTTACTGGGCTTTGGCAATGTCACTATCCAGTGGCCAGTGATTTCGGGATGAGATGATGAGTGGATCGGGATGGGGCAGGTGGGCTCTGGCCTCCTGGCGTTTAAAACCTGCTGCCTCCTCCCAGCCTGGGAGCACTCTAAATGGAGGGCATTCTGGGATGTGCTCTGATAGCAGTGAGGCAGTGAGCCCTGTGAGATAGGAGCCAGGCCCCCCGCTGCTCTCTCCTTTCTGGGTTTACTGCTCTGGAAGGACCTCTGATAAGAAACTTTGTTTATGTTTAAAATAGATTCACCTCCCCAGTCACAGCCATATTTGCAAATGCCAATAATGTAATGTAATATCAGTCTGTAACGGCAGAGTCATAGGTCAGCTGCATGCATTTGTTTTTGTTCTTTTTTCATAAGTCAGTGAAGGTGTTTCTGGTTTGTGGCTATGCTCATTCGGATGTTTGTGTGTCTGGCAGGAAGAGGAAATGTTTCGGCCCAACATGTTCTTCCTCCTTCTGCTTCCGCCCATCATCTTTGAGTCTGGGTATTCCCTGCACAAGGTGAGATGTGAGACTGCTCATCTAGACGTGGTGATGTGCATGGGCGGTACATGGGCAGCCTTTAGCCTAGTGGTTAAGCTCAATGACGGGGTTCGATCCCCGGTGTAGCCACAATAACGTCCACACAGCTGTTGGGCCCTTGAGCAAGGCTGCATCTGCATTGCTCCGTGGGCGGATTGTCTCCTGCTTAGTCTAATCAACTGTACATCGCTCTGGATAAGAGCCTCTGCCAAATGCCATTAATGTAATGTAAGGGAAAAAAAACAACATATCCCACATGACAATAATGTAATGACTGGCAGCAGTCGAGGTCACATAACGGTACTGGGAATGGAGTTTATTTACTTTTTAATTGAATGCATTTAAAACAAATCTTTATAAAACAGTACTTCATTGAAAAATATTTTTTCTCATGCAGCAGGAGGAAGAGTAATGCTTTCCCCCCCTTTCACAGGGTAACTTTTTCCAAAATATAGGATCCATCACCCTTTTTGCTGTGATTGGTACAGCCATCTCTGCTTTCATTGTTGGAGGAGGCATCTATTTCCTTGGACAGGTGAAGTATTGCCATTCGGTTTTGTGTTTTTCAATAGACAAGCAGTGTCTAGTGTGTGAAAGTGTGGAGTTGTACACTCTTGAGTAAGTAATAACTCAACCCATTTGTGTCCGTTTTTCTTGCAGGCAGATGTCATTTACAAGATGTCTATGACCGACAGGTAGGAATGTCATTTTAACAATGTTTGTCTTTTTTTCCTTTCCTCTAAAAATGTCTTTCTTTTCACTTCAACCATCTCACGCTCCTTCCACAACTGAATGTGAAATAAGTGTTAATGTGCTGAAGAAGCGGACTTGTTCAGGAACTGGTCTTCTTAAACGCACCACCTTCAATAAGCTCACTGGCCACAGGGTCCTGCATGCTATTCCTTATGGTTTATTAACAATGTGGGTTTGTACGTAAGTTCTCAATGGCAAAGGGCATCAGCAGTCACTGTCTTGTATGTTATATATTCCTTTTGAAGGGAATGACACAAAAGGTCCATAGAGTCACCAAACCGTTATGGTTGATATTGCTTGGCTTTCCAGCTACATTATTGGTCATGTCACAGAAGGAGGGAGGCTCCACCTGCAGAAATTGGGGCAGATGACTGTGACCTTGGTGTGAATGTTGTCCTCTGTACCCAACCTCAAAGCCACTATTGGAGAAATTGCCTCTATATAAGGTTTTCTATCTGTGAATTAGTCTCACCATAGGCTATCTCCCTCTAGAGGACCTGGGAAGAAAAGTTAGCTTGGTTTTGAATCACAAGATTTATCATAGGTTTGACCATTGGTGTAAACCAGTTTCACCCCAATGTAAACCCGGTCCATGTAGTATGTTGTCAAGATGAAATGAATGACTGTCTATATGCCAGATGGTCAATAATTCTTATTTTTGTGTATACGTATCACTCCTGGGTCAAATGTATTTGAAAGGCATTAACTCTAAAGAAGCTTGTCAAATTTGTAAAACGCAGATGCAAAATTAGAGTGTATTCCTGTAAATAAGTCACTACCTGAAATATAGAATGAAAATGAAAGAAAATTCATAGGAATTTTCCTGGTATGTAAACGGTTAAGGTATTTTGAATAATGATTTGACCCAGTTGTGATGTGTGCAGGTGGTTTTCCTCACTGCAGCCTTCTTTCCCACAGTTTTGCCTTTGGCTCCCTCATCTCAGCTGTTGACCCTGTCGCCACCATCGCCATCTTCAACGCACTCAACATCGATCCCGTTCTTAACATGCTGGTGTTCGGGGAGAGCATTCTCAACGACGCCGTTTCCATCGTGCTCACTAAGTAGGTTGCCTCTCCCATGATCCTCTTCTGCCAGTCTGCACTGTGCCAAAGTGCAGGGCTGGAGACCCAAATGTAGAAAACACATCTGTGGCCTACGCTTTCTTGTTCCAGAAATGAGGCTGTGTTTGTATTTTTTTTCCTTTCCTCTAAAAAGAATGACCCATTTCTCAACACCACAGTAGTCTTTTCGCTTGAACTATCTCACACTCCTTCCAGAAATGAATGAGTGTTAAGTGTTAAGTGTTAACGTGCTGAAGAAGCTGACTTATTGAGGAAGTGGTCTTCTTAAACGCACCACCCTCACGACGCTCACTGGCCGCAGGGCCCTTCACTTTTTCTGTGCTTTTCTTTGTTTCCTGGTTAATGTTCTTTTTAATTTGACCAAAGGTGGTTATGTTGGGATGCTTTCAGACGTTTTATTGACATTAAAGGCTAGTGAGCACCTTATGTGGAAAGCCTACAGAGGTGGAACTTGTGTACTGAACCACTCATGCGGAAACCAAGTTAACTGCTGAGGTGTGAGTCAGTGTGGAGGTCAACATTGGTTGATTTCTGTCTGCATGACTAAATATAATTGATTAAATGCGAAACTTTACACTTCCAACACTCAAAGGAATCAATTTAGAGGTGTATCGTTTTGCATCGTGCCAAATTTGTGGTATTTGGTATTTATACAAGGTACCCACGTTATGTGTACATGTCAGTGTAATGTATAAGCAGATGTACTGTTTTAGACATTTTATTGCAGGCTTTCATAAAGGCATATGTTACTAGCTGTTAGAGGCAGGTGGATGCGTTAGTTACTTTCAGACACCCGTTCAGTGGGGTGAGAGATACTGGCCTCCAGGTGACCTCCACTGTACTGAGGGTGTGACTCGCAGCTGAGGTGACTGACGCAGCAGCACTAATGTTCACTCCAGCTGCACGTGTGCGGGAAAGCTCATGAATAATTCATCCACAAAGGAGCTGGCTGTGAATGGTGCACAGCCGTATTGCCCCAAAGAAGAGCTCGCTTTCAATTTCCATAAATCCCCCTATCGCAAAAACAGCTTGAAACAAATCCTTAGTGTGTCTTTATCTTCATTATGTAATTTTATTATTATTATTATTATTATTATTATTATTATTATTATTATTATTATTATCATTAAAATAATAATGTGTAAAATAATTGGCCTGTGAGAATATGCAGTATTGTATAAAGTAGAGTAAATCTCGATCAGTATTAAAGCTATAATGCCCTCTGTTGACCTTGTGACGGAGTGTGTGTGCTGTTTTTGGACAGCACGGCGGAGGGCTTCGCGCACGCAGGGAACTCCACGGTAACGGGCTGGGAGACCTTTCTGCAGGCCCTTGGGTACTTCCTGAAGATGTTCTTCGGCTCTGCCGCACTGGGCACGCTCACTGGCCTCATCTCTGCCATTGTATCCTCACATAAGAGTGTCACTGGATGTGTTGTTTCAGCACAGACTGCTTAATATCGCTTCCTCTAATGTGTCTAACCTTCAGGTGAAGAATTGTGACCAGAAACTATAAGGAGTAATGAATAATGAACTACAGGGCACTAGTATGAGGAAGGGCTCTGTGATGTGATAAATAACATGTTAGAGGTCACAGTAATGTGGGTGTAAAAAAATGCATATTACAGAAAGTGTAGCTGTAATAGTAGAAATAACATGCTACAGGATCCTTGAAAGTGCAAGGTTTAGAGAATAAAGAGTTACCAAGCTCCTTAAGTCTCCTCAGAGCCTCAAACACTTTGACCTGAGGAAGACGCCTTCCCTGGAATTCGGGATGATGATAATATTTGCCTACCTCCCGTACGGTCTGGCTGAGGGCATCAAATTATCTGGTGAGTCGCTTCACTTCACCTCCCAATGAAGCACCATCCTCCGGATCACCGTTTGCCTCTAGCAGAAACTAGACTGTGTCGTCTCCTGCATACAGGCAGGCCAAACGCAGAGCTCTGACCATTCAGGTCAGCTGTGTGTATATGGTGCTGTGAAGGTTCTGCGTTTACTGCCTGATTGAACTAACCGTTAGTCTGATGTTTTTATTGGCCCATTTCGAATCCCTGCACCAGGTGAATACGTGCCAAACTTGATAAGTACAGTTTGCTGGACTCTTGCCCACTTTCTGCAAAGTTTTAGGCTCCAGCCTTAATAGTTAGGTAGAGTTTAGGTGGAGTGGTATTTTCGAATGTAATAACTGGTATTTTCTCTGGTTTTATATTCTCTGTCTGACTGTATGTCTTTAGGCATCATGGCCATCCTGTTTTCTGGGATCGTGATGTCACACTACACCCACCACAACCTGTCCCCAGTCACTCAGATCCTCATGCAGCAGACCTTGCGCACCGTGGCCTTCATGTGCGGTCAGTGCTCCAGCCTCTCTGCCTCTCTCTTCATTCTCCTCTCCTTTCCTTCTGTGTCTCTAATGCTTTCCCCCTCCTCCTTTGGTTGCTGCATATTCATACTGTATTTCGTTTTTCTGTCTCTTCCTCCATTTTTTAATCACCTGAGCAGTTATTCTGTAGGAAGAATGATGGCCTCTGGGGAGAACCCCCATCCTATACTTCTCGCTTTTCCAGCTGTAATGACTCCGACTCTTCCAGACCCCTGTTCTCACATGGGGGGTGGAGTGGCTCTTTAGATTCATGTTCCCCTGTGGGGCTGTTCTGAGAACTGTAAGCAAATGCACAATTGAGAGATTAACTGGGGTTAAGTCATGAGAACAGGTCTACATGAAGGGTACTTATTAAGCCACCTTTGGACAAGAGCTGGCAACCCAGGGACATTGCAGCCCAAGCTTTTCCTGGCTCTATTAATGCTGAAGGCAATTTCTTTGATTAATTAGTACAGAAACAGGGCTGACGGTTAACTGGGTTAACTGGGTTAACTGGTCTTTCAGGGAAAGGATTAGTGTAGAGCATAGGCTACAGTAGTTGTGAAAAGTTTGCTTTTTGACATGGTGGTTAAATGTTGATTAAACTTCAATATTTTATTTCTTATTGGTTGCCTTACATTATGTCATTCCTGATGTTTCTGGTGTATTTTTAAAAGGGGGAATAATAGCTTGAAATGTTGAATTAGTGCATTTTGATTATTTGCTACAATTGTGGATTCCTTTATCGCTTTTCATTACACCTAAATCTAATCTCTTTCACTCTCCCACTTGTTTTCTGTAACTAATCTCTTTACTTACTGTCTACTTTAATGATCAGAATTGTTGCTGAAATATTCTCCGCTGAAATTTCAGATGAAATGATGTGTCATAAGGCTCCCTTTATTAGATTTTACAGCCACTCCTTAGCCAATGACAGAACTGAAACTGCAGATGTTCTGTGAACAGTATTAAAAACATAAGTGTGTGTGTACTCCGCCTGCTTTACCACATTTAGACTGTTCTCATTGCTGTTCTGCCCTTTGGCGGCTGTAGAGCATTTCTCTGATGTGACTGCTGTGGTCATGGATGAATGTAAGTGAAATGATCTCAGAGGCCACTGTAGAACTTTGGCTTTCTGTTCTCATGCTCTGGAGCTTGTTTGTTTGAGCTTGGGCTGTGTGTTGAGAGCGTCGCACTAGGCTCATGTACTGTGGGTGACTTCTGCTCTCCTTTCACTCCGCAGAGACCTGCGTGTTCGCCTTCCTGGGCCTGTCCATCTTCAGCTTCCCCCATAAGTTTGAGCTGTCCTTTGTCATCTGGTGCATAGTAAGGGGCTTTCAGAATGACCACAACACTTTCCACTTCATCATTTAGTGCATGCACTTACTTTGCTTTGCTTTGCTGGTAAAGAGATGGTCTCTTAATAACTGGGAACAAATATATAAAAACTAAAATGCGTCAGTCTAGCTAATCAGCAAAAATCTATCACCTTTATATCAAGGAAATGGTTAGATTTAACATGGCAGCTGTTAAAGTGTGGTAGCTAGCTAGCGAGCAGACATTAGTGGTGTGGCACGCAAGATCATTTGATAGTGAAATAACATCAAGTAACTTATCAAAAAAACATCTTGCACAGAAAATGTAAATTCAAATAGAGCAGCATCAAGCCTCTTTGGAATAGTGCATAAATGCAAGGTGCAAAAATAGAGTTCATAAATATTCCACAGCCTGAAATAAAAGGGACAAGATGCACAATGATGCTGTCTATATGTGTAGACAAACATGCCCCCATATTTTAAATTCTCCTAGTCCTACATTTTAAATATAGTCTTACAGGACTGTGAAGTTATATACTGGCAGTTGTAATACCTGTACCCACATTTTATAATGAAATGTACCTCCTGTAAAAAACACTATAGATGCCAGTCTCTAACAACCTTTCCTCACATAATTCTTTACCATATTATTATGGTGGAGTTTATTATAATTATGCTCTCACACCACTGCCATGCCAGCCACTTCTGCACTGGGAGAATTGCATCTGAATGAACATGCCCATCTATGAGCCTGGAGCTACAGGCTGTAATCTGTAGTCTATCCCTAATGGCAGCTAGCCTGATAGCACCTGTGTAGCCTGAGGTGCTTATGCAGTCAGAACCCAGTGAATATTTGTTTGGGAGCACCTCATCCCCAGGGGGACAGAACCAGTGCTGTCCCAGCAGACTGACTGCAGTCACAGCTGACCGAACATAGTGCAGACTCAAGACAGGCTGTACTGTGTGAGTCACTCGGAGCTCTGCTCACTCTCTCTGCAGGTCCTCGTGCTGGTGGGTCGGGCAGTCAACATTTTCCCCCTCTCCTTCCTGCTCAACTTCTTCCGTGATCACAAGATCACACCCAAGATGATGTTCATTATGTGGTTCAGTGGTAAGAACATGGCACTTTCATAAACAAGGCTGTAAATGTGTGAATTCCAGGGAATAGTACTGGTTCTATATGAGTAATGGAAGCCATCTCAGTTTCTGCTGCACGCTGACGTACTGACTGTGGTATTGAAAAGGGGCTTGAAACTTTAGAAATGGTAAGCCATGAAATGAGAATGACTTGAACACCATCTCAGCTGCTGTTCAAACTGAGCCTTCTTAAAGTGGTCACTTTATTAGGTACCTGATCATAAATGCAAATCGCTTGCTCCTGCAAACAGGAATCATGTAGCTGCACCTCAAAATGAAGCATACACAGATGGGGAAGAGATATGTGGCTGAGAAATCTGCTGAAACTTTGTGATGCTATTGAGTCAGCATTGATCAAAATCCCAAAGCAATGTTTTGAGCACCTTGTTAAAGGTACCATGTTGTACCTGAGTATACATTATAGTAACTAACGAGATGGAATTTAAAGGTAGCTTCATGTGTTATAAATACATTTTTCATTATTTTGCTGAGCTATTTTAGTTTTTGCTTTTTTAAAGGCCAGTTAGCAATATGGTCATCACATTACATTACATTACATTACATTATTGGCATTTGGCAGACGCTCTTATCCAGAGCGACGTACAACAAAGTGCATACCCATAACCAGGGATAAGTTCACTGAAAGACCCTAGAGGTAAGTACAATTTCAACTGCTACCTGTACAACAAAGATAAGGACAAGGGCCATTTTTTTTTTTTTTTTTTTTTTTTTTTTTTTTGAACAAACAAACAAACAGAGCAAAAGTGACCAAAGTTAACTATCCAAACACTGCTTACCTAGCCAACTAAAAATACCGATACACAAAGCAAGTCACAGAGACAACAATTAAGGTTCACAGGGAGGTAGGGAGGGATGGGGAGAGGTGCTGCTTGAAGAGGTGCGTCTTCAGCTTGCGCTTGAAGGTGGGGAGAGATTCTATAGTTCTGACCTCAACGGGGAGTTCGTTCCACCACCGTGGAGCCAGAACAGACAGTAGTCGTGAGCGTGAGGTGGAGGTTCTGAGAGGGGGAGGTGCCAAGCGGCCTGTGGAGGCTGAACGAAGAGGTCTGGCAGGGGTGTAGGGTCTGATGATTTTTTGCAGATAAGCTGGGGAAGACCCTTTAACTGCTTGGAAGGCTAGCACCAATGTTTTGAATTTGATGCGAGCCATGACAGGCAGCCAGTGGAGGGAAGTAAGCAGGGGGGTGACGTGTGAGTATTTGGGAAGGTTGAAGACCAGACGAGCTGCTGCACCATCACCATCAATAGTATTTCACTGGATTCTGAAAATAAAATGCAACATAATTTGCTTCATTTCAATTGTATGCATAACAAAATGACAAATTAAATTACAAACTATATATGACATAATCCAGTTAAAAATATCCTAATTCAAATATTAGTATATATATAGTTCAAATATTACACATTTGAATGGAAATTCCCCACTGCGATTGACCTGTTTTAGCATGCATTAAATAAATGCATGTATAATATGAGTAATAAAGATGTAGGAATGGGTGGAGCTTCTCAGGATTTGTGAATTGCACACCCAGTGCAGTGACCACGGAATAAGGTAACAAAGTTTCCAGTCAGAAGCACTTACTGCCCCCTAGCTGCACATGAGTTCAGAGCAGGCTGAATGTGAAAATAGATGAGGAACTCTCCTACATTATTGGCTGGTATACTATAAGTGGGTCCATCACATGTATAAGGAGCCAATGAAAAAGTGAAAAAATAGGTGTGGAGAATGTGTAGGGAAGCTCTTGTCTTGCCCTCACCCAGGTCTCCGAGGAGCCATCCCTTATGCCCTGAGCCTGCATCTGGGCCTAGAGCCTGTGGAGAAGCGGCAGCTAATCGGCACGACCACCATCGTCATCGTCCTCTTCACTATCCTGCTGATGGGCGGGGGCACCATGCCCCTGATCCGCCTGATGGACATCGCAGAGAGCCAATCGCGTCGCAGAAACAAGAAGGACATTAACCTCAGCAAGACTGAGAAAATGGTGCGTGCGCTTCTCCATACTCATACATACGTTTTTAAATATCAGTCCATAAATAACTGTATAAAATCCTATTTTCTTGCCTTATGCTGCCTTATACTGCCTGATGCTTCCTTATGCTGTCAGGTGCAAATTTGCTGTTCTTCACCTCCGCAACCTCTTTTCCATAATATGGCCTCCAGAACTCTCAGGACAACAGAGTCACTATCCATCCCACCTGTCCCAACTGCATCTTGGTTCAACTAACTCTGGCTCTTAAATATCATAAACTGAGGGGTGAATACCCCTGGACATATGTTATGCTATGTTAAACACTATACCCTCAAATCCATTACGCTACTTATGGCACTATAGCCCCAAATCTACTACCTACTATGGCACTTGACATTTTGCTGAAGGTTTACATAATGACACTTGCTATTGGTTGTGATACTAATAACCTTGTATCATCACTGCTCCCTGGCTAATGTCTGTGTATGCACCTTGCACATCCTTCTGGATTAGAGCATCTGCTAAATGACTAAATGACTGAATACTCCCCGCAGGGCAACACCATTGAGTCTGAGCACCTGTCTGAGCTGACGGAAGAGGAGTACGAGGCGCAGATCTACCAGCGTCAGGACCTGAAGGGCTTCATGTGGCTGGACGCCAAGTACCTCAACCCTTTCTTCACCCGGCGACTCACTCAGGAGGTGAGGACCCACCACCCACTGCCTTCCCAGTATCCACGTCCCTGTCCCCTGCACCCTTCCAATGCTCCCCCACCCTCTATCTAGACTGTGCCATCGTGTGCACACCCTCAGCAAAGGTCTGTCTCTGTACAGTGAAGAAGTGAGAACACTTTCAAGCCTTGTATGGCAGTAACATCCCAGTACAGCAGTGAAGGTGCTTAGCGCGGGCGTACATTATTCGGTTTTCTCAGGGGTCACGACCTCGGGAGCTCGGGTGGCCTCTCGCACTTTGCGAGGTCAGATTGTGACAACCAATCGACTGATAGCATAGACTATGCAGGATCCCGACCGGAACACAAAACGGTCACACATGGAACCGCCTCCTGATTGGTCAACCGGAAAACACAGAATCTGCTTGCATGACCTCTCACACCTGACAAATTCAAACTGATAGTGCCCAAACCTTTTTGACATGTCAAAAGACAATCGGGAGACCGTGAACCAGTCCGATCGGTTCGGAACAATTAGTAAGTAAGCAGTTAGTCAGAATTCGGACCTCACGAGTGCTATAATGTAAGCAGTTTGTGTTTCTCTCGCCTTGTGGAACGTGAAACTGCCTCACGTTCATCTCTCCGTGCATTTCAGGACCTGCTGCACGGCCGTATCCAGATGAAGACGCTGACCAATAAGTGGTATGAGGAGGTGCGGCAGGGCCCCTCTGGCTCTGAGGACGATGCTGAGGAGGAAGAGGCAGAGCTGCTCTGAGCTGCTCTGAGCGGGGGAAACCACAGGGGACTGTACCACTTTCACAGATAAACCCTGCCCCCCTCCACTGGAACAAACCATCGAATGTGAACCAAAATGACGAATGTTGAAAAGGAAGGAACTTTTAGAAAGTCACACTGTGAAGACCTGACACAACTGAAAAAGGGCAAAATGAAAACTGATCGACAGAAATAAGGGAAGGGAATTCTCTCAGTGAGAATCTTTGACCAAAAATAGCAATATCATTGCAACTTCTTGCATTTGTCATATTTTTATGAGCTTACTTCTGCGTCGGTCTGACACTAAGTACCAATGAATGTTCTGGTGACGCGCATTGAATCTGGCCTGTGAATTTTTGTATTTATCTTTTTTTTTATTATTTGTATTTATGTTAATTTATGTTTATTTTGATGGCAGGGTAGCTTTTATTACATTGTCATATTTCCAAGTGCTACACACTTCTAAAAACGGCAAACCACAAGATGGAGGGAGGTCTTTTTCCATTCTGTCTGGGGAATTCTACTGGAAGGAATGGCATATTCTTGAATCAAATGCTGTTCAAATGACAGTTTAGAAGAAGAGCGGGTGGGCCCTTGTGATTCATTTCAAAGCCATATTTGTTTCTGTATAATTTTGCTGTATAGAATAACCTAGATTCAGCTGTTGGGATTGATCACAGAGCATCCTTCTGATGTAATTTCTATTAATTTTCTTGTGTTTGACCACAATTTGATGAATGTCAGTTTCTTTGTTTAACAGTGACAATTTTCTCATGATTATTTAATTATTGCACATAACAATCCTTCTCATGTGTTCATGATTTTTAGTCTGCATTATCTTATTTCTTTAAAGTGTCTTGTTTTCTTCACCACTAGAGCTCACACTTACCATTTCACCAGGCATTGGGACACGCCACATTTGAAATGCATTTAATCCTGACTCCAATTTGCATAATGCAGGCAACAATGTTTCATTAAATTAATTTTCTTATATGATATGCAAATATACTCTTTTGATACATGTGTAATACTGTTTACCAAAAGTGATAAATTGGTAAATCTTGCTGATGGACTCTTGTGGTTTTCAGGGGTTGCATTAATGTTGGAGGTGCAGTACAGTAGGCACTCCTGGGAAGGGGTCATGATGAAATATAATTTCTTAGGCTGAGCTCTCCCTCCTTGCCTTGATTACATCAAATCTTGAAACTGTACACACATGACAGCAATGTCTTCAGCTGTGAGAATGCAGAAAAACACTCATGCCCGTGATGCACTATTTTCAAATACGCTTGTGTTTTTCTTTATTCTGAGTATTTGTTTTTTATTCACCTGTGATCAAAGGAATTTTTAAGTCTAATTCTTCAGCTGCAGAATTACTTCAATGTTTTTACATTTTTGGAAGCGATATACATTTCAACTAATGTCGGGTGTTAAAAGAGGTACCTTTGTTTTTGGCTCAAATGACTTTCAGAGTCTGTTAAAGTGCACAGTGGAATGGTGTCCAGTAGAGGGGGCTGGAGGCCCCTTTTTCCAGTCCCAAATAAGCTTTATGCATTTATGATTTTCAATCATTTATATTCATGATTTTCTACAAAATGATACAAAAGAAACTGGTTGGAAAATTATTTTTACGATACCACTGCCATTTTTACGATTTGGACTCTTAAATGGTCAAGTCCTTTGCCTTAACAACACTCAAATTGCACGACTGTGACATATTTGGGGTGGACACATAACCGTAAATGTGAGCGGAGATGACAAGATTTTGCCATTAATACAGCACATTTTATAACATAAACATATTTAATTTATTTCAGATTACTTTCAAATAACCAAGGAAATGCATATTTCAGATATAGATGTAAATAAAGAACAGCCCAGAAAATAAAAAAAAGCATAGAAAGAAGCCTATTTGAGTGACTGACAACTGAGCCTTTTGGGTGGGGGCAGGGCTGGAGACCCTGTCCATGGCTCTCAGACCTGTGACTATCAGCACAGACACATCTCCTATAGGGACCATGCTGGGCAGCAGACCTGTGACTATCAGCACAGACACATCTCCTGTAGACTTACTTAAAGGACACTGTCCAGCAGGGGGCAGCAGATCCCCGTCTCCCTCTTTTTAACTGCTCTCTATCTTTTCCCCTCACACTTCCCATCCATCCGTCTCTCACTCCTTCACTCCATCCTCTGTTCCTTTTTCATCTTCCACCAGTCTTTGCCTCACTCCCTGTTTAATTTCCCTCACCCCAATCTTATTCTTCACTTTCTGTGCCTTCTGTCAATCTCCATCACTAATCCATCTCTCTCAATCTTCACTCATTCAGTTTGTTCCCTTTCTCCATCCCTCTCCACCTCTCCCTGTCTGATTATTTCCTTTTTCCAGTTTCCAGTCTCCCACCCCTGTCCCTTGCTCTTTCCTCCCTTTCTCTCTCCATCCTTCTCCCACTCTTTTCTCCTGGTGCTGTGCGCTGTGTTAATGTGATGAGGTGAGTCTCCAGGCTCTGCTGCTGTGAGATGGAGGGGTACATGTAGCCCTCACTCACAGCTGCCCTTAGGGCAGGTTCTTCTCCCACTCTCTATTAAAATGCATTGAGTGGCCAAATAGGAGGTCACAGCAATTTAAAACGGTTTCAAACCCCTTGCCCTTTCCTCTAATGCACGCTTGGGTTTAAAGGGTTTTTTTTTTTTCCTTTGTACGCTTTACTGTGGAAGAATGACACCCGCAGCATCAGTTCTATCCGGAACCATGTGAATAGATTTCAAGCTGCACCAATCTGTCATATTTATAGAATGTCTCCAAAGCGTAGAGATTTCTCCTGCGCGCAGTGAAGCCCACCCTCCATTCACTTGGGAGATGAGTTATTGCACCGCTCCCCCAGCCCCCTACGTGAATCCCCGGCTGCATAAGAGTCACTTTGTTGACGGGTCTCATGGTGCTTGCAAGAACACCATGAGGGTGGCCAAGTGTCACCATCCACCCCAGTTTGGAGGATTACTGAAAGAATGAGCATGGGAGGGGTAGGGGGTAGGAGATCTGAGTTCTATGAGTGCTCTCATAGATGGCAAATGCAAATTGCTTATTTTGAGCTTGATAAATGAGAAAGGATAAATACCGCATTGGTCAATGGCTCATGATTTATGAAGACATCTTAGCAGTCTTGGAGGAGAGTGATGATCGATGAAAGCCAGGTGAGTCAGATACTGAGCCTACAGGAGAATGCCAAATCATGTTGAGCTGTCAGGGCCTCCATCCCATCACCACTACAGTGCATTGTTTATGTAGTTTCTCCATGATCTATCTGTTTGCAAAATGTTTATTCATTTTGTTTATTCAAGGTGATATACAGTATATTAACCCTCCACATTCCCTTTCTTATTAAAAACTAAATTATCCACTTGTTATTGTGGTAAATTAAGACATTAGAGTTGTTTTGAGAACAGGGGGCGCGTGTGTGACCAAGACCGATTTTCATCTACTGTATCAACATCTGAGATTCCAGACATCTTACCCATAGAGTCATAGCGATGCAGCTCCAGTGATAGATACCATCAGTGTGCGATCAAAGGCCCTTTATCTTCATCCTTCTCTGCAAGAGTTTGTGAACCCAGACCTGTCTGATTTACGGCAGATAAAGCTGCGTATTTATCATCCAGCATCCATTGCTGAGATGCTGTACACAATTACTTCCCTCATGAATTTGATGGTAATTTCAAAAGAATCCTTTCTTCTGACTGGTATCAGTTGACAAAAGCTGAGAATACACAAATTGCAGGAGATTGCCATGGTAGATGGTGAATACAAATTCAAGTGGAGAAGCCACAGTAATGGCATTGGGTTTACATGGAATAAACTTGGCAGAGTGCAATGTTAATTTACGCAGTGTGACCGTGAGCTGTCACAGACCTGGCTGACACCTATATGCCTGCCTGCAATCCCAGGGGAGGCTCGGCCACTGCAGGCCTGTTCTGATGTGTGACTGGCAGGTGGATCAATGTTTGGCCGGCTTTGCTTTCAGTCCTGTGCTGTCGTCAAATAATAGACATGGAAGTGGGTTCACTGACCCCTGGCAAACGGGGGTTGGGGAAAGGGTCCATATCTTGACGCTAACAGATTTTGAACTTGAGGCATTGAGATTCTGGCTGAGAAGGACATGTGTGTGCAAGTGCCTGTATACATACTTTGGTAAAGGTTTATTTTGGTCTCACCTGTACATAAAACATTCCAGAACTCATCTGGCTCATCTGTGCATTTTTCTTTTTTGCCGAATTTTAATCTGATCTTTCATTTCTTGCTGTTGATGAGAGGTTTGTATATTGAAGCTCTCAAAGGCTTATTTTCACTCCAGCCCTCTGGAGACTACTGCTGATGTCACTGAATGTTGTTTTAGGGTTTGTCTTCAGAGATCTGAGGATTTGTCCATCAACAACTGCAGTTGTCTTCCTGGATCGACCTGTGCGGTGCTTATTTCTGAGTCCACTTGCGGTTTTTTCCTTTTTCAAGACTGTGGCACTTGATATACCCAGTTTCTGTGATATCCTTCTTAATGAATTATTTTCTGCTCTCAGCTTACATATTAATTGGTTTTCAGCCATACTAGTCCTCTGGTCTTTATGATGGTGTCGTTCATGTGGTGAAATGCAGTCTAAAATGAAGGCTACACTTTTATGTCTCGACAATCTATGTAAAAGGAAACTGCTGGGCAACAGTTAACACCTGTCAATCATCTGTTACCTGACTGTTGCGCAGCTGGGAAGACTCAACACAAAAATAGCTGTGTCTGTAAAATGGTAAAACATAGTACAGTATGTGCATGTAAATACCATGACATAAAAAATATATATACTTTTATCTCATATTTGTCTTTTGATCTCAAATCCAATTCCCTTAAGTATAAAGCAAAAGAGGATGCAATTATAATACATATCAGTGCCATACAAATTCTGTCTATCAGTCTTTTCAATATAAAGTAAAAGTACTTAATATAAGTAGTTATGTGTTCAATGAAAGATATGAGCGTCAGAAACATTGTCAGAAATGCCATGTATCTGAATTTGAACGTGGATGTCCAGGGATAAATGAGTGAAATTGTTTCATTTTGCTTGCCATTTACAACTGACATAAGAATTATATTTTTACGGAGCTCACTTTGAGGAATTTTGCATACTTGTTCATCTATTATGCATTTATCTCTCAACAGCTTGTTGTTTTTATATATTTTTTAAATCATTTTTTAATAATTTTATTGAATGAATTTTTTAGTTTGAGTCTTTCTGTAGCTTCCTCAGTGCAGAAAGGTCTTATGCAAATGCAGTGATTAATGTATTGCATCATTCGATTGGGCCAAGCTGAGGACAGCTAGAGGTGGGTGCTCAAGGAGGAGGGGAGGGTGAGGTTGACAGACAGGAGTGTGGGCGTTGCTGCCCATGAGATGGGATGTGGAGAACGGAGAGGGTGTGTCTCAATACGCAAAGAAATGCATCATCCTTTCCTCCACTACCACCTTTTCTCCTATCCGGAAGTATGGGGGACGAGATGGGTGGAGGAAAGGAGAATACATTTTTCACGTATTGGGACACCCCCAGAGAGATAGCAAGAAAGATAAAGTACTATCCAACAAACTAAGGTGAACAAACTATCCAAAAGAAAAATGTCCCTTGGACCTTGCAGTGAGATGCGGTGCTGTTCAAACAGTATTTTTTGTTCATCTTCTATTGATGCCATCACATGTGGAGGTCTCATTAGTCTTTTGAGGAATGGTGTGGAGATGGCCTACTTGTGGAGATAACCTCTTTAAAGAATGAGGCATGACAAGAAGGTTGGGATGATTTTCCCTCCTTGCTGAAAAAAAAAACAGCTCAAGCTAGGTTTTGAAACAGCTGGTTGCTGGTTGACCAGTTCATACCAGCTCCATACTCAACATGGTTTGACCAGCTCAAGCTATGTTTTGAAATAGGTGATAGCTGGTCATTTCAGGCTGCTCATAGCTGGATTTTACACCACAGTTTAGCTTAGTTATCAGAACATGTATAAGTCAGTTCCATTCTGTTATTCCTGTGGTTTACAATATTTTGAAATGCCTAGTTTTAGTGGCAGGTGAGTTTTATTTCCTCCTTAAATTCCTCTTTTAGTTTCAGTTTTTTAATATCTTATTTAAATAACCATATCATAGTATTTAACAAAGAAATTGAAGAGTAAGCTTATTTTGGCTAGAGAAAATAGAGCAAATGATTTTCCCTTTCCAAAAAAGGGGAAAGAGCCATGTTGCTTGTCCGTGCAGTGCTCCAGTGGAGGAGATTTGATAAAAACGAAGGGGTGTCTAATCTCCAAGGTGCACATGACTGCAGCCCAGCTCAACAAGACTGATGTCTCACATTTCATGCAAGATGCTGGGGGAGGGGGAAGCAAATGACCTATAAGAAGCACCACCACGGAACCAATTTCCTAGCCCTCGACCTTGACCTCTTTAAAAGTGCAGCAATTCACATTAGAAAGCGTATAAGTCATGTTAGCCTGTTCCTGTCTCTGCAGTCTTTGCCAAGGGTTGAAGTGGCGAGCTGCTCAGAGAAGATAGTAGAGGGAATTCTCTCTTACTGTCTCTCCCTAAAGCAACCCAAATTAGTTTAGGGCAGTAAGCCAGATCAGGCAGAGGGGGATAGGGGTTTGTCAGAGGGCTGATAAGTGCTTCAGAGACATGGTCCCCTTTGGAGCCTTCCCTATTCTCTTCATGTGGAAGGGGTGTGGAGTGGTGGGGGTGGAGGAAGGTGTCAGATGTCAGAGAAGGAGATATTGAACAGAACAGGACCCTCTCCTGGTGCTCTCCCAAAAGCAGTCAGCAGGTGATGGCTGTCTTGACCAGGTAGTCTCCTGGGGCTCCGGTTGATATCAATTGCTTCAATTTAATTTATTATTCTTCTTTTTTGCCTGACAAATTACATCTGCTATTGAATTTTGATATGGTATTTAGAGCATGAAGAAATGGTTGATGACTTTGGTATAATAACACATATTATGAGAAAGATTCTTAGAAATGCCAAAGGCCAATAATCATTTCAAAACATTTTCAAGCTTTGGCCTAAAAATACCATGCCTACTTCTTTCATAAAGTCTATGCTCCACAACAACAGTGCAGAAATGGTTGCCACACTTATAGACAATTCAGCTCTCAGGTCCAACAGACCAAGTCTGTCACAAGAGTTCAACTACAGGTGACATATTTTGTTCTGTGCAGGACATTAAACTGATATGCTGCATGAAGAAGTGTTACCTGTGAAAACACATGCTGAAATCCATCAACAACCTCACAATTAACATCACCAAACACTGAAACTCTTTCTGACCGCCAAACCAAGTAAACCATCAGCTGTGAGACTATCCGTCAATCACACTAAACCAATTTAATGGAACACCTACTGGAGTTATCGCAGCTCAGTGCACACCAAAGCAACAATAGTCAAGTCCATTATTTGACTTGAAAGAAGTGCCATGTGTATTCTTCCCAAGTTGTGATTGGGGAAGGACTCGCAGAGCTGCCGTGCACAGTGTGGACCTCAGAGCAGGATTATCTGAAATACAGCCGCACAAAGAAGTGGGCACGCGGCAGTAGTGAGATAGGCAGCGGTATCTCTCAGGACCTCATCTGAGAATGTCGTGTGTCGCATGTCATTCAGCATTCTCTGAAGGCTTCAATCCTATCACTTTCAAGAATAGTTCTGTGTGAAGGTGACTTCACGTGATGAAAAAGAAACAAATAGACAATTGTTTTTTTTAAAGAATAATCTTGAATCCAATGATGTGCCAGGGCTACCGCAATGAGGATCACACAGGAGAAATGTACTGCATCTTTCTTTCTCTCTCCTTGAGATGAAAGGATTTGCATGGCTGCAATGAAATACATGATGAATCAAACACAGGCTTGCAGGAGCAGAGACGCCTCTGCAGAGGAGAGGGGGGTACTGATAATACTGCAGTCAAACAGTCGATGACTTGCAACTGAAGCCAGTTACCTGCAGTATGCAAGGACACTACCTACTCCATGTGTTCTCTGGAGCTTGTAGTGCCTGGTGGGGAAGCCGAACACTCATATAAGGTTGTAAGAGCACTGGTTTTCTCAAGATTGCAGTATCTTTAATGTGGGAATTACATTAATTACCACGCTGTAGACGTCACCACACCTTCTTATGAAATTAATCACCAGTGGACTGTACTGAAGTGGTCAGATAGATCTTCTGATGCCTTCTGTAATTGGTGCTTTGAGATGCACTGTAGACACTGGAGGATTATCTCATTAAACAGATAAGGCCTGTATGCTTTCCTAAAGGCGCATGAAGCCTCATGAGTGGAAAATAAATGAAGAGAAGCTAATCATGTACATTTGTCTTCGCAACCAGAAAGGAATTTTCAGCAAGGGTTTGTGTAATCATCATCTTGAATTTTTCTTAAAGGGTTTGCTGGCATTTCACAGACAATATGTTCTATGTTTGACAATCCACCAATGGGAATTTGACGATTGGCTCAACCAGAAGGAAGGAATTTGTGGATTAGTTGGGGGTTGTAAGATCATTTCAATAAGTTTGTCAGCAACCTGCAATGTGACATACTTGCATGCTTGCTGAGCCTAAGGCTTCTTCTTCCAAGCTGTCCATCATTCTGGAAGGGCCTGCTGTATTAAACACGGAACAAGGCTGGGGATTTCTCCGGAATTCCCATTGGCATTTTCTTGTGGGATGTAGGATTACCACAATAATATGCAAAGATTAGAAATGCATGTCCTCCAATTTCAGTATAAAAAACAGTGTATATACAATCAGTGAGCACTTTATTAAACTTCTATTTTAACCTTATTGGTCATCTGCTGCTGTAGCCCTGGCCCTTCTCCACTGACCTCTCTCATTAACAAGATATTTTTGCAGGCAGAACTGCCACTCACTGGATGTTTTTTGTTTTTCACACCATTCTCTGCAATCTCTAAAGACTGTTGTGCATGAAAATCCCAGGAGATCACAGTTTCTGATATATTCAAACCACCCTGTGTAGCGTTGGAAGCTAAGCGGAGAGCCAGGGGCGACCAAAGGTAGAACCTTTTTCTTAACCGACACGCAAACGTGTCAGTCACTAAATCCCAGGGAGAACCGAAAAAGGGATACCCAGCTAGGAACAGGACTTCTCCCGGAACAATGGGAGGAAAGGAAATTAAACAAACCAAACTTAGAACTCGTAAACAGAGAAGTAGCTCAAAAACGGCTAGAGAACGTAAAGCAACCCTTAAATAACTAGGGCGAACCAATACTTTGGTACCGTGCCAAATAGCTGGGCACTGAGTGAGAACCAAAAGAAAATACAACCTAGCGAGAAAAGCTAGGCACGAAAATAAAAACCTCGAGGCGCAGCTCGGGACAAAAATGCAAACCAAAATACAACACCGGGGACAACGTCCCTCTACCATCGACTCACACGAGTCCAAAAGAAAAACAAAACCCTTGAGGAAGGCGCCAGCACACACAACACTTCCAGCTGTACGCCTTCCTTACCTTTTAGATATTTCTCCTTTTTTGCAATGAGAGAAATATCCACCAGCACCGTACCTGACTCGTATAGGGTTAGAGTCTACCGGGCGCTTTACCGGCTTTGTGCCAAGGGCGAACGGTTGAACACAAAAGCACAGAAACTAGTCCCTGCTGGTCTTAAATACTCTCCCGAGAGGTAATTCCCCTGGCGTAAACGAGGAACAGGTGGAAACAATTATCCTCGGCCAACTAGTGGCACCAGTGAGAATTACCTCCCACCATGACACCCTGTCAGCCACCAACAATCATTCCATGGTCAAAGTCACTTTGATCAGATTTCTTCTCCATTCTGACATTTGGAAAAACAGCTGAACCTCTTGACCATGTCTGCATGTTTTTATGCATTTAGTTGCTGCCACATGATTAGCTTATTAAATATTTGCATTAACAAGCAGGTGTACAGGTCTGCCTAATAAAGTGCTCAGTGAGTGTACAGTACGTTGTAGACATTGCTTTTGTTTGTATGTTCAACCCCAGGTCACAGAAGGGTCAAGTAATTTGGTGGTGTGTATTCAGCTTTTGTATATTAGCAGTCAATTTCTTATTTCAGATCATAATCTTTCAGTCAAAAAGTTTATTTTGTGCTGCGAAATTGATACTGCTATGAAGTTCATGCTGTTGATTTGCTATGCGGGACAAAAAAATATTATGCTATAGATTGTTATATTCTGACAATATAATTAAAACATTCCAGTCTTGGCAACTAGTGAAGATATGGGGCTGCCACCCTGGAGAACTTCAGGCATGTGCAGATAATTCAGCTTTCAGGATGTTAACAGGGGTAACATGTGGCCTGTGTGCGCAATTTCGGTGACCTTGATCATACAAACCCCATGAGAGAGAGTGGGCAGGATGCTGAATTGTTAAGACATGCTGAATGTGTGCCATCTGGCTCTGCAATGCGATCAATAGTCCACAAGCCCATGAGCACATATCACCTGTCCGTCAGCCAGCTCCCAGGGGCAGCAACATGCCAATTTTGGAGTCGTGCCAGTTGTACTGAGTGTATCATTTCTGCATTTCTTTTTTGTATTTCCATTTTACATTTCAGGTATGCCAACTGGGGGCGGCATGGATGGTGCAGTGGGTAGCACTGCCGCCTCACAGCAAGGAGGTCCTGGGTTTGAATCCCCGTCGGCCGGGGCCTCTCTGTGCGGAGTTTGCATGTTCTCCCTGTGTCTGCATGGGTTTCCTCCGGGTACTCCAGTTTCCTCCCACAGTCCAAAGACATGCAGGTTAGGCTGATTGGAGAGTCTAAATTGCCTGTAGATATGAGTGTGTGAGTGTGTGTGCCCTGCGATGGACTGGCGACCTGTCCAGGGTGTATTCCTGCCTTTTGCCCAATGTATGCTGGGATAGGCTCCCTGTTCAGGATAAGCGGGTTAAGATAATGGATGGATGGTATGCCAGCTGGGAACCAAATAGTAAATTGTGGTGTATGTTTTATAAATTCACATACACACTCAGTGAGTACTTTATTTGTTATTTATTAGACTTTTTTTTTTTAGAATTCTATTGCTGTAGAGTTAACTTAGAGTTATGATGTGTTGTGTGTTCAGAGATGCTCTTCTGCATACCATTGTTGTAATGTGTGGTTATTTGTGTCACTTTCACCTTCCTGTCAGCTTTGACGAGTCTGGCCATTCTCCTCTGATGTCTCTCATTAACAAGATGTTTCTGTGTGCAGAACTGCTGCTCACTGGATTTTCTTTTTGTTTTTCTTTGCAAACTCTAGAGACTAGTGTGCATGGCAATCCTAGGAGCTCAGCAGTTTCTGCCACCAACAATCATTCCACGGTCAAAGTCACATTTTGTCCCCATTCTGATGGTTGATGTAAGCATTAGCTTAAGCTCTTAACCCGTATCTACATGATTGTATGCATTGCACTGCTGCCACTCAATTGGCTGATTAGATAATCACATGAATAAGTAGGTGTAATAAGGTAAAAATGTTCCTAACAAAGTCTTCAGTGAGTGTATGTGTAAATATTTAATACATGCAGTCTGATGGATATTTAAAATATTTTTAAGAAACAGGTTTGTGGATTTCTCTCCCTAATACAGTACATTAGTTCAGCTGCACATTAACCCTCCTATTATGTTAAGATTTTATGACCAATTTTACATTTGGGGTGAAATTCAGCCCAACATTTGAAATAAAAAATTATGACACCATTGTGAGTTGCCTTCTTATTGTCTCCAAAATTACTGCCCTTTTAAGTAAATGTAAAAAATCTGTGAAAAACACCTAATTTTAGGCCCTGAGGTACAGGAAGTGAAAGTTTCGCACCTGAATGGACCAAAGTGCCTCCAGAATCATTCACAAAGAAATCTGTGAAAAAAATAAAAATGCTTGTATATTTTGTTACAGAGGGTCAAAAGAACCCCACACAACACATTTGTATGCCAAGCACAGCATTATGTTTGTAGCATTTTTACTATTTAATCCTACCAAATAATTTTTTTTGAAAAATCATACACTATCAATATAAAAAGGCTTAACTGGTTTATAAGAGGTGTAAACCACTGAATGGGGTCAAATTGACCCCGAACATAACAGGATGGTTAAGTGTTTTCCATTGACTGAATGGGTCACCATGTGATTTGGGTGAAGCACAAGCCAGTCTGCTGTCTTCAAAATCAATAACAAGGGTTGTGATGAGTGTCATAGACTCGGCTCAACAGCCATGACAAAAAAGGAGACACACACCAAGGCATCCTAAATTGACAGATATTGACAAATGGTAGTGCTGCGGGGATTAAGCTCTCCTCTAACTGGAAACATATCACAACATCAGAGAACTGGCCACAGGTGTGCCAATTGTGCCAATGCTCCTCTGCCCAGCAGAGAGTATCAGGGGGTCGTCACCAGAACATTGCAGTGCAAGTATGACAGGACCTATATGGAAAAGCCGAGTAAAGTGACATATTCAAGAGCAACTATTTAATATAACAACCATGCATTTCAAAGCTGCTTCAATGGACTTTGCACCATGGTCTTGGTGAATACTCGATTCTGATGCTAGGTCGTGATTGCTTCTGTATAATCGTTTAACGTTTGGCAGGTAGTCCCTGTCAAGCCAAATGGCTTCTTCACAACAGCGGCCTCAGTGGAGTAACAGACAGATGGATGAGAGGCACATCCAGTAGCCAATTACAGTAGGTGAGTGTAAAAGGTCTCACAGAGGAATGACAAATGAGCACCTGGCCTCCGCCATGATTGATGAGAGGAACTCTTTTGTAATTAAAAGCAAATGTGTGGCTGTGGGTGGATGTGGGAGTGAGCTAGTGAGTAAGTTAGTGACTGAGTAAGTGTGTGTGAACAGGGATCTGAGATGTTTTCATCAGGCAGTAACACATTTGAAAAACAAACCTCCATAATTCATTCAGCCCCCTGTGGCATCTAATTCCAATTCACATGTGTCCTGTTCCTTTTTTAATGCATTGTCTTAATTCTTCTTGTCGGTTTACCATTTTGGAAAGTAGCTGCATATGGAAATGAGATAATCAATAAGCAGAGGCAACTGTCTTCTATTATTAAGCCAGGAATCCTGCGAACATCCACCTTTTCCATTTGAGAAACTTTAACCCCAAATCCTCCTCCCACTCTTCCAAGAAAAGCAAGTGAAAGGAGGTTGACAGCAGACCTGGGTCAAATACATGACTGTTTTGGATATGTTCGATTCATCTTTCTTGGTGCAACCAAGAATACTGGAAGGCCAGTTTTGCATTTTTTGTTGTTGTTGAGTATTTAATAGGTTCCAATACACCAGACAAGCTCAATAAAGCTTAGACAAGTATTTAAATCCAAAACATTATGTATTTGTCCCAGATCTGGTTGACAGTGACTACGTAGGGATGGGTGGGTCAGATGTGGCCACCTAAACAGTACCAATTTTATTTTGGCTGAACCACACACACAATTGTGAATGCCTATATGAATATTTCTGGATATGCCTGCCACTGGTAGTCAGTGGTCCCTTAATTCAGGCTAGATGAGGGTCTCTAGTATGCATGAATGATGCTTTCATATTCAGTTCTAATTCCTTGCCTGTCTCCCTAACAACTGAAAAATTATACAGCCAATTTGTGGTTAACATCTTTAAAATGTGTGGGTGTGGCCTCCATTTTGGGATAGTGGGAATAAGGGGAACAGATAATTGATGGAAAGATGAATTCAAAGGATAGTTACAATTTAAGTGAGCAGAAAACAATACATACATTGAATCCTCATCTGTACTCAGGAGCAGAATTAAATGCAAAGCAAATCCCACAACTGCATTTTAGCCTTCAGTCATAGGATCCCAGACAGTTGACAAGCATATTTTTCTAAAATTGTGATAGTAATGGTTTCTCCCCACCAAAGAGTGGCTTTTCACACTCCAAATTACACAGTGATTTCTCTAATTCATTGTTTCCTTGTATCTGTTCTGTAACTGTACCATGGGGAAATAAAAAGTTGTAATTAAAAATTCATGTTGGAAACCATTATGCCACAAATTGCTTCTGTAAATATTCCACTAGGCAAATGGATTATGCATAAAATGTATTAAGGTAAGGAATATCTGCCCACCTGGATAATAGTGTCTATTAAACAAATAAATGTTGTTAATAAGCAATAGAATGTTATTTGTGAAGAGCTCAAATAAGGCAACGCTTTTGTTGATGATAGGTCTGGATTAAGCTTAAAGATGCTGCACTGATGTGTTAGGCACTAGACGTGACTGTAGCCTGCTTCCTCCTTTAGGTGGCCTTGTCTTTCACTGTAGCCCTTTGTCATCATGTTCTAAGGGAGAAAGTTGACAATGACGCAAATGCCAAGGTCGAATGATGAGGTCATTCTTTGAGCAGAGATAGGGATGTGGGGGTGAAAAAATCATTGGCTTTTCTTGGAAATATCCGTATTGTACATTGCCGGGGACAAGGAATAGATGTCACTCACAGTTTGAATTCCTCTAAAGTGTTGCATTCACTTTAATCAATAGAGAGTGCCTTCCTCTGCCATAAATACACCATTCCTGGTGCCATAAATCAGACATGGTTCCATAGATCAAACACAACAATATTTGGCATAGCTGTCCGATGTTTTCTAATGAATAGGAGTGACTAATGCAACCATTGACACACCAGCCTTCAGCTCCTTGCTCCTGGCAGAGGTATGATCATTTCTCACGGACCCACCCCTCCACTTACATTCTGTCTATACGGGACACAGCAGCAGTCCAAGAACAAGGCACAGAGCACCAATCAGACCTATTAAATACAACATTAATACCCAAATATTTTATCACCTTAGACGCCAGTCCATTTTGGGAAACAGTCATGCAAGTGGCTGATAATAATAAGAAAACGTATTCTGAACCAAAACATACAGTATCGCATGAAATAGAAATTTTCTTCGGCATATTGCACTGCATTGCATACTGGTTTCTTTTAAACTGGCCAATAATCCTTTGGAATTTTGAACTTTTTGGCCTCATTTCAGGAATTTGACCCAGGTCACATATTGACCTGCAGTTGACCGAATACCAAACACAGTATACACAGAAACAGAATGTGCATATGACTGCAAAAAGTCAAGACACCACAGTCTGGACCGAACGTTACATTACATTACATTACATTATTGGCATTTGGCAGACGCTCTTGTCCAGAGCGACATACAGTTGATTAGACAATGCAGGATTAAGGGCCTTGCTCAAGGGCCCAACGGCTGTGCGGATTTTATTGTGGCTACACCGGGATTAGAACCACCGACCTTGCGTGTCCCAGTCAATTACCTTAACCACTACGCTACAGGCTGCCCTAGTTAATACGACACTGAACAAACTTTTTTTGCAGCAAAGGAATTTGAAAAGATTTATATTAAAGCTGGCAAGTGCAATCAAAGAGAACCCATATTGCCTCATCATAAAACCTCACCTTCATCTTTACCCTTGTAGGGACTACAACTTCCACATTCCCACAGGAAAATTCTGCGACGTCCACCACGAATGACGTCTAACTTGGTTCAGCCAATCCCGTAATGGCGGGAGCAATAAACTTTCCCGTATAAGAGCAAGACACGTTCTTGGGATCTCTCTCTTCTGCTTCATCTCTTCTCTTCACTCTCTTCTCCCACTTCTTCGACGCACCATTTTTGGCCATTCGCTTCAGCTCATCTGCTCCGAGACTCGGACAGAGGCTGAATGCTGCACAGCGCACTACCAGGCCTACGGACACACCCAGTTACCTTGCGGTAACTTCGTGGCCTATAGCGAGTGGAAACTGGTGTACGCGGAACGCTACATCACTTTACCCCTGCAAAGCTCACCAAAGACGCCCCAGCCTGCGCATCTCTCCAGGACACGCATTCACAGCACCATCGCGGCTCCTATAAGGACAGCACATCTTTTGGATCCAGTGCGTATGGACTCAGTAAGAGAACAAACATTCAGGCATAGCCAGTGTTTAGTTTAGTCTTAACTGTTTTTGTGAATCTGTGTTTCAATATTTACCATCCTACCATTGTAATGTGTTTGGTTAGTTACATATATATGTACGTGAATTGATTTGCTGTCTTTTGCGCATATATAGAGTAAAACTACGCAAGTAGTCCCTTCTCACAGCTAACTCTAACTCATTACCACACCCAGAACTCTAGCTAGCTACTCCCACCTTTCCTTTGTTGAAGCGACACGCGCGCTCGCGCGTGCCCACACACACATACACGCCCTAACTTAACCTACTAATTTACCCAACTAAATTTCTGTTAGTTTATCTGTTATGTGTTTGTATGTTTGTTTAATAAATATATTTTATTAAACCCCGATGTCCGTTTTGGAATCGCATAGACATGAGAGCCGAGTTAAGGCAGTCTTTCGAAGAACTTCCAACCTTCTGGTTATCGGTATGTTATTGGTATTTTCATGTTATTTTAATTATTAATTGAAATACTAAATTTGTGGTTGGATATTTCTGATAACAGTAATTTTATGAGACTGATTACTTTTTGCAGTTATACTGCTACATAACATTAACTGGCGCCCCGGTTTCGTAGAGAGTAAAATCCCTACGTTATTTGGCGGCCCGTGCGAGGACCCCACATAATTTGGAGCCCCGTGCGAGGACCCTACATAATCTGGAGCCCTGTGCGAGGACCCCTACACCCTCCTGTCATGGTTTCCACTGTGTGCAGCACAGCCTGGTTTTATGCATGGTTACAGATGTGGGACATTTTGGATTGCTTCAAAATGAGGAGAAACCAAATGCCCCCCTCATCCTGGATGGGGTCCTCTGATCCAACTCAGGGTCATTGAGTGTAGGATTGGCTCCCTCTCTAAACCGGGTTCCTAGCAAAATATCATTCCACCAGAATTTGTTGCCACTTGGCATGCAATTTTTACATCATTTGCTGTTTTTTTTAATTTACTTTTGTCTATTTTAGCCTATTTTCCTGTACAATGTCTTTGTTACAACATCTCTGGCAAAAGTGTGAATTAAATAAAAATGTAATTGAACTGATTGAAATCATCAGTGATAATCACTAAATATGATTATTCCCAGGTATTGTGAGGGAAAATTGTTCACAGAATTTTTCACAGAATTTTAAATTAAGGTATTTCTTTTTAAAGTTTTTCTTAACTATTTATATTTAATATACTTTTAAGGTTCTGTGTCACTTAATTATTTGTTTAATTTTCATTTAATTCACTTTTTAAATAATGGGCAACCATTAGTGGTCTGTAACTAGCAAAGGTAAAAAAGGGAAGATACGTGTCTGTGGTCTGTTCATTGATTAAATTCAATCAGGATGTGCAATTTTGTTAAACAATATTTCCCAACTGCAGGGATAAACCCATTTTAATATACAGCAATGTTTGACATCTCATTCAGAGGATCTGGCCACTAATTTCTGGTATCCAACTCATTTTCCCAGCACCATGTCTTGAAATCTTAAATTAGTGATTTGTGAAAGTTACTTTGTTAGATTGAAGCTTATGTGTGATGATAGTATGTGGTGCCTGGTGTCAGACAGAAGGACAGAATGACCATGGTTTAAGTAGCGGTAGCCAGCAGGCACCTGCACACATAGGGGCCAAACAGTTCCCAAGCACCTGCCCGACTACCTTCACCTTTGCCTATATCATTTCTCTCATTTATTTATCTCTTCCCTAACTGAAGTCACCCTACCTTGCTCTCTTTAAATACAAAGTCTATGAGCCACATACACACACACACATACATACATACATATACAATTGGGCCTCATTTATCAATATTTTTGGAAATCTGTGTGTGATCGGAACCAAACAAATTCTGCTGGATTTATCAAACATGCGTAGACAAAGCTTTATTCATATCCACGTATGTATGTTCATGAATACAAAGTAATCGTGCATCAAAAGTGCATTCACAAAATTTGTGATTACTATAAATTGATGCCCTTAAAATACCATTTAAGGCTATTTAAAGAGAAAAAAATAATTTTTGAAGATTTGAAGATTGAAGTTCTGTTAATGGAAGTACAAGCAAAAAACATATTTTATTCCATAGTGTAAGCAGTGACTTGATAGAGTTAGGGAAGACTAAAGCCTGTCAAGATATAGCCTTGCTGATGTAAACTCTGTCTCGAGTTCCACGTACTATGGAACAGGTGAAACAAAAATGGTTAATTGTTGTCTCTGACTTGCTTTGTGTATCGATATTTTTAGTTGGCTAGGTAAGCAGTGTTTGGATAGTTAACTTTGGTCACTTTTGCTCTGTTGTTTGTTTGTTTCTTATCTTTGTTGTACAGGTAGCAGTTGAAATCAGCGAACTTATCCCTGGTTATGGGTATGCACTTTGTTGTACGTCGCTCTGGATAAGAGCGTCTGCCAAATGCCAATAATGTTTGTGATTGATTTGCACTTTGTTGTACGTCGCTCTGGATAAGAGTGTCTGCTAAATGCCACGTAATGTAATGTAATGTAATGTAATGTAACATTAAACTGGAGGCAAAGTTATCCAATTATTGGAGAGACGTTGTCTGCAATTACCCAGGTGGGTGACAGCGATTTGTTTTTATTGTCCTGTGCCAGTCCCCAAGAAGCTGAGGATGGAAAGCATCTGAACGTGTTCTGGAATTGGAGAGGAACGGCGTGTGGATCTTAAGAGTGGCTCCAGAGGGAGCTGTCTGGGCAGTCGGAACCATTTTTATTCAGAACCGACTCGTGATCCTCACCAAAGAAATCGGCTTGGTCTTTGAAGATGCACTCTTTCTGAAGTAGGCTATGCCAAAACTTTGATAAGTCCCACATTAGTGTAAATGCATTTCCGAAGGATTTACAGTCAATTTAGTTTGATAAATGAGGCTCAATGTGATGTTCTACTGTTGTCATAACAGCCTACTGTGTGCACTTTTCAACTTCATCATGGAACATCCTCTCCACATGCTGTGTCCTCCTGACTGATGTGTAGCCACCTGCAAAAGACTGCACGAAGAGAACCAAAACACAGAAGATAGTTGTTAAGATGAAGCCTCAAGTAAAATCAGCCGTAGTAGTGCGTAGGCAGGGCACTGTTATTCTAGATTTATGAGCCACATTATTGGATTTCTTTGTACATGCATATCTTTTTTTCCAGATACATCTACTGTCTGACTACTATCAGACTAATGTCTGTTATCTGATATTGTATAATTTAGCTGAAAGTGCACAGTGCTGAAAGGAACATGGAACATTAAACTGCTGCATGATAGACTAGACGCAACCAGCATCCCTCCCCTGAGTCTCCTGTATAAATGGCATTGCTTGCATTTTAGTCTTGCCAGTTCCCACCAGACACCTGCGCCTTGTCATGAGCTCACAGGAGCACAATCAGTTCCTTGCATCTGATTCAAGCATATTCATCAACTTGTGTAGGCTAGTTACTCGACTCTACAACAGCAAAGTTAGGCACTTGCATGTAGCTTTCGATATAATGTTATCTGCTGCTCCTTCTCCTCCAATTGATGTAAATATGAAAGACAAACTGTATTCACTTTTAATGCTCAAGAAAATTAAAATGCCAATGTCAAAGCCTTAATTGGCAAGTTGTCTACATGCTATTAGATTCAGTGACCACTTTATTAGGTAGACCTGTACACCAGCTTGTTAATGCAAATATTTAATCTGCAAATCATGTGGCAGCAACTAAATGCATACAGGCATGCAGGCATGGTCAAGAGGTTCAGCAGTTTTTAAGACCAAATGGCCTTTTTGAGAACCTGCACCTCTAAAAGTTTGTGCAAGAAGCTGCGAGCTAGTGAGATCAAGTGCCGGGAAATCCTGGTCATTAGCCAAAATCAGTCTGTCAGCAGGGTGCTTAATCCATGACACTTGGATCTGTAAGCATAACTAAAAGCGATCTTTCAAGGTGTGAGCTGCAGATACCCTCCATTAAGGAAACGTTCCCTAGTGGTACCCCAGATAGGGCAGGGAGCATGTCTGGGACAGGCAAAGGCAATGATTGACAGGTCTAATTAAGATATATCTGTGGCGTTCAATGCAGGGGGCTCAGAGGTGGGGAAAGCAGTCTGTGAAATTATGGAGCTGAAATAGGACTTTAGAGCCTGACTGCATGACTGAGATGGATTCAGTTGCACTCCATTAAAAAAATGTCAATATTTCAGGCAAAAAAAAAAAAAAAAAAAAAATTATATATATATATATATATATATATATATATAATTATTGAGATGACAGTAGGCAAAAATTGTATTACCAAATAAAAAACATTGAAAAATTAGAGTACTGTAAATCTATTGAAATAAAAGTATATAATTTCATTTTCATTGTATATAAATATCATTATCCATTTTGCTTACTATATGTGCCAATATTTCTGGATTGTATTTGGAACAAATGGCTTCACAGGTCTTTCTGATTAGTAAGGTTTGGAGTCTCTTAATAGCATTTGTCAACATGAGGGCCATAGTTGTAGCAATGAAAGTCAAGGAAGTCATTGTGAGTCAGAGAAATAAGAATAAAAAATAAAAAAACAGTTGGAGACTTAGTTCTTAGTTTCCCCTTTTCCTTATATTTTGTGTCAATGTTCCGCTTCATGTTTTTCCTTTCTCCCAATTACCCGTCAACGCCCCCCGCACGTGATATGTGTTTCCTCTTCAATTGTCTCACCTATTTCTTGTTGTATTGTCATCAGTGTTGAATAAAAGCCTGTTACACTGTTCTGTACCAGTTTGTCTTGTGCCCTGTATTTGTGCTTGTGTCCTTGTACTTTCCAGCGTTTATTCCTGCCTGCTCCTTACCTGTTTCCCGAGTTCCTGTCTCCATCCAGCCCTGCTCCAGCCCGTCTACTCCTGCACCCGTCTCCAGCTCTTCCACCCTCCTGTCCCCCAGTCCTGCTGCTTGATCTCCTGGCTCCGACCTCTGCCTGTTTTTGGATATTGCCCTGCCTTCTCCTCATTGCTCTTGTTACTTGGACTTTGATCCCTTGCCCGGACTTGACCACGTTACTTCTTACCATGCATTTCCCTGTTTGCCAGACATTTACCTGTTTTCTGTGTACCTTGATTAAAGCCTGTTAGTTAACAAAGTCATTACCCTGACAACTGTGAATGCACACCTGCACGGCATAGCTGATATCATGTTGCCAGGGTCAGGGTGAGCTCAATATGTCCAGGGTTCCTTGGGTTACAGATGCATTAAGTCCTCCCGCCCATGTGCCAGATGCCCACAGGATGTAGTTCTGTCAGTGAGAGATAAGGATCCATGATCCTGGATCATAGCGGTGTTGTGCTGTGTGGTTTGTATTGTGGCTTGCAACTGAAAGGCAAGACAGGCTGTGACTCAGCTGCACCTCAACTTAGACTCGAAAAATCCTCCTACAAAATTGCACAAGAATGACAGACATAGGCCAAACTAAAAAGAATATGTGGGATTGTTTGAAGTATTTTGTTCATGAATGTTCAAACTGCATAAATATTATTTATCAAGAAACCTCTTTTTAATCAAGAAGTCTGGGGCCAACCTTTGTAAAATGAATACATGCTGCCTGAGCCCACGTCCTAATGCACCCGTCTCTTGGAAACATTTTTTTCTGAAGAGCGAAATTCTAATGTATTACATATTTTGTTGAATGGAAATCAAAGGAGAAATCATGGAGAAATAATGAAACACTATTTGAAGCTCTTCTAAGGAAATCAATAGCCTAACTTCCCTACACAGAATGGCCGAATACACAGAAACACCTGTACTTCTATGCTGTGAGCAAATAACCGAAAGTACTGTATTTAGCATCCTTACTGTATGAACACTATCATGTGGTTCTCAATGTTAATTTCCTTCTGATAAAGCAGATTTGAGTAGTTAATCACTGAAAAACTTATGAAAAGCCCTTTTAATTATTGTGTAGCCTTTAGCAATTCCAAGGAAATTTCTATAAGGAAAGCCTTTTTATGCATACTGGAGGAGATGAGCAAAAGTAATCTCTGTCTTTCTCTCTTGTGTGTGTTCTTCTCATGCAATGACATGGGGTTATTATCTATGGGATGTACACACTGGAAGTGAATAGATACAATGTATACTATTGTTTGTACACATCCATTATTTTCATTATTTTAATGCATTTATTTTTTAAGCGCCATAGCAGCATCTCAGCCACAGAACAGTACTTGCTTGATATATAACTATTTTGAAGTCGGTAATTGTAGTAATTTAGTTTAGATTCCTTTCCATCATGAAGAGCTACATACCAACAGGTCTACCGCCGGTCTGCGCTAGCGGTCTCATGTGTGTATATTCCGTTTTTGGATTTCTGTACCTCTGCCCTGTTTGGACTGACCATCTGGTACTTTTGTGCCTGTCTCTGGATTACATTTCAGTACATTGCTGTAGACTGACCACCAGATGTTGAACACTGCCAGTTTCACTATTATGTCTCCGCTGTCCCTGGATACATGAGCAGCTGTTTGCTGGTTAATGACCTCTGCTTGCCTGGATCTGCCTTTCTCTATTAAAGCCTGCCGTATTCACCTTATCCTGAGTCTGCATCTCTCCCGCACCCTTGACAACTCTCATTTTCATTCAATGGGCAAGTTCTAACTCAAAGCATAATGATTTTGTTGGAAAACAAAAGTAAGGTCAATGGGTCATTCAATGAGATGTTCAAACAGATAAATACCCTGGTGTAAAATCTAGCAATGTCCAGCAGGGTAGAGCAGTGAAAGGCCAGATCGGATGTCCTGCAATAGTCTCTCATCCTTGAACTTGGGGAAGGCTTCCCAATGGCAAATTAGCATCCATGAACAAGACAGTATCACAAGTGAAGTTGTTTGGGGGATGGAGAGATAAGATTCTAGGACTACACTGATACTGAGCAATGAGCCGTGTCCAAGAAATTGATGAGTAGGCCCTGTCTAGCTTTGGTTTGCGGTGGTTGTAACAAAATAGATTCCTCTTTTCTCAAAAGGATGTGTAATCAGCCTCCTCTTGTGTGTATCTTTTAGGTGTACATAATCATTTTGGGAGAAAAGCAGTGGGTAGATTCCATTAAAATGTATATGGAAAAAGCTATCAGGAGCAAACAGTCTAAAGCCAGGTAAATAATCAAATAATCAAATTCACCAAGATTTAGCTGTTGACTTAGACAGAATTGCCCATTTACCCCATAACCGGCAAATGTGCGTAACATAAGACATATTGAAAAATGCATAGCATGTTGCCTCATAGCAAGAAGGTTCTGGGTTTGAATCCAGGCCTAGGCCTTTCTGTGTGTTTGCAAACAGTCTAAAGCCAGGTGAATAATCAAATAATCAAATTCACCAAGATTTAGCTGTTGACTTAGACAGAATTGCCCATTTACCCCATAACCGGCAAATGTGCGTAACATAAGACATATTGAAAAATGCATAGCATGTTGCCTCATAGCAAGAAGGTTCTGGGTTTGAATCCAGGCCTAGGCCTTTCTGTGTGTTTGCATGTTCTAGACATTTGATTGTTCTCCCCGTGTGTATATGACATATTCTTGGACAATAAAGAATCTATTCTAATGTGCGGGTATGAGTATATACACTACGTGGGAGTATATGCTGTATGACTGTGTCTGTATTTGATTGTCTATGTGCACATGCATATGAATCTTATTAAGTGTTTAATGCTGCTGAAATGCATGCCTAAGTGGCTATATGCATTTCTCTGTGTTCTGGTTTTGTTATTTCTTCATAGAGTTTGATGCAGTTAATGCAAATTGCTACATTTATAAATGTGAATGGGGTCCAGCAATAGCAGTCACTGCCATCCAGTGAATGACGATGAGGGAGGCAAAACTAGGCTGAGTGTGAGAGTCAAATCCCTCCGCCCAGACCTCTACAACCCTTCTCAAATAGCGCTTGACTTGCACCCAGTCTTTTAGGATCGCTGAGCCACATCATGGCTCCATGGCCTCCACCATGGTAGATTCAGCTTTAACTCCTCAGCCCCCTGTTCTTCTGCCCCGGTACACCGCATGTCTTCTTCTGAGCCCAGCGGATTTCTGCTGGAAGGAGCTAATATTTTTGTGCTCCAATATTAAAATAGCTTTTATGGGATGCCGCGGTGGTGTGCGGCTAAAGTAACAGACCTTGATGCAGACATGGGGTGTGCTAATCCCTATCTAACACGGGAAAATGGCTTTTATGATGGAGGACAAAGCTTTCCTGTCCTTGGTCCGATTCCTCCTGGGCCAGCACTCTCTGACAGAGCCATTCATATCACTTCCCCCACAGTCCGCATGTGCTCTGTTTCTGTATGTATGTGAATGTGTGCGCTGTGGGGGGGGGCACAGTAGATGACACATCTAGGGCAACACCAAAGTAAAAATTATGGGAAAAAATCATGAGATAAGGTCATGTGGTGTGGAAAAAGTTTGATACAGTGAATGTGCAAATTATCCACAGAGGAGCTGTGCTGTCTCTTTGGGCCATTGTATCTCTGAACGTTACATGACATGGAAATCATGTTTCATTTTTTTCCTAAATACAAGTGCTCACATAAGAGGAAAAGGAGAAGTCATATGATTGAACCAAGCAAAGCTAAATACTAAATCACATTTACTCAGTATACATTATTTGAGTATTATGGAAATCCAGTCAATATTCTTTAGATAGACTGCCTCCCAGGGGTAATGTCACTCTGCCGGATTGCCATCAACCATTGGCAACCATGGCGTTAAACAGAGTCGGCATGGTAACTGAGCTGAATGTGTTATAGTCCATAAGTGCTTACAATCAATAGCTCATATAGATAATGAACAGAATTGCAGAAAGGGGGTGGTTTCCAGGCCAGTTCATGATTGAAGGCTGAATATAGCAATATCATGTATGTACTACATATTTAGAAAAAACTCAAGCAACATTATACCTACTACCTACTTGGCTTCTCCAATGCACATGACATCTTTAAAGAAAACCATAAGAAAATGTTTGAAAATAAAACCTTATTTGAAGTGGCATGTGATTCTGAACTGACGTCATTTCAGGAAAGTATTGCCTTGTGGAAAAGCCTGAAGCTATATCTAATTATTTTCATGGAAAAGTAACAGCCTTTTTTGGCTAAAAAGGTTAATGACTGTGGAACAATTATGTCTACCCCTCTCCTTCTGCTGTGACTATTGTTGTAGTTATGCAGCAGTTTTAACCCCTGAAGCTATACTGTAGCTGTCCACTGAAAAGAATGTCTTTGTTTTCTGTTTGTCATATCATGTTTTCAAACGAGAGAAAAGCTCAAATCACAGTAAGAGGCAGATGAATGATAAAGAACACTGGCTCACATTTTACCCTCTAGGAACCAAGCACACTGTTTCCTGAATTCCCTGCTCCATCATTGGACCAGGCCCTTGGAAGCTCTCTCAGGTCTGGTGTAGTAATTGTCACTCATACATACCTTGCCGTAATAGCAACTGAAGCAATACATCTTCTGTCAGCCACTACTCCAAAGCAAATCAAGTTGTGCAGTCATATGGTCACACCATTGCCTCAAAGTCATTGCCTTGGAGTTAAATCTTGAATTCTGACCTGAAGAATGAAAAATGTCAGCTTGGCTTAAGGTCACCATTAGCTGTTTTGATAACAGTATATAGTTACTGCATGTGTATGCAGTATTTGCACAAATAACCTCCAAGTTTCCTAGCAGTGAATGGCATGACCTGGGAAAAATCAAATATTATTAAGAAGTCATAATAGCAGTACAGTAACTGACAAAGAGTATTTATATTCTTACAAAGGGAGAAGAAAAGAAAACAAATATGGCAAACATATATACAATAAAAACAGACAAGATTGGTCTGCAATGATTGGATGCAATTATCTTTTGTGTTAAATGTCAGCTTCTGCATATTTGAAGTGAGACAGGAAATTATTCAGCTCTTGAACACATGCTCATGATTCCTTCTGCCATGACTTCCCCTTTCTTGGGTAATGCAGCACACACGCAACCTATATGCTATTTGCAGAACAGTATATTTTCTACAAAACCTAGCTGTGAATTTGTATTTCAGGAAAAATAACCAGCTGCCAGCCACAGTGTGCTGGCAGAAAAGCTTCCCTGTAATAATTATATGGGGGCTTGGCATACTTAACTGCACCTGAGACAACTGGAATGAACCATCATGGCTCCATTTTAGACAGGCTTACTGTAAGTGTGGCTACAGTGTCCTAACCCATTTTCAGCGTCCAGTAAGACCAATTGAGTGACCAGTACATCCTGTAAATGCACAAAAAGTGACACATATTACCATCAGTACTTCATTAATTCATCAATAATTAAGATCAGTTTCCTAGAACAGCACTAATTTGGTCTAAATGCATATAGGCTCAGGTGGAGACAAGGGCTATATGTCACCACTACTGTGTAGGAACAATTAAACTGGTAATTTGCTTGGGCTTCTACCTGTCTCACCTCAACTACAACTTTTAGTCAGAAGGAAAAAGTGACCACAGGTGGGAGAATACCATAAAAGAAAACAGTGGGCATTTGCGCCGTTCACACCATTGTATGCTTTCATCAAAAGCTTTCATGACTTGTATTGATTTAATCCCACTCCAATTCAATTCGTAAATGGTGCGTGCACTTACTCACTAAATGGTGCAGTGATTGTATCGTATTATTATCGGTAGAAAAGTCATTTAGCTTGTAGTATTAGGCTATTCACTCTGAATTATCTTTGTGATGAGTGTTGATTATTTTACTCCCAATGCAGTGACTGGCCATCAGTTGCCTAGAGGTCTGTTGAATATTGCCATTCTGAATATAAGATTCTATATAATATAAGAATATAAGAGTGTGTAATACATAGTGTAATCTCTGTGATTCATTATAGCACACTATTTCACCTTTTGTGTTTGTTTGTGTGATTACCACAAAAGGGCAAGATTCGAGCTGGAACTACTGCTAATTTGGCAATCACCTCTTGTGTGGTACAGGCTCATGTCACTTCTATAGATATTGTTTTTGATAGGTCTACTGTACTGTGATGTATGCTTTGCCATTTTTTATCAAATTGAAATCAACCTAATAGTTTCATAGTGTCATTTGTGAATTCACATAAACCCTGAATGATAGGTGTGGAAGTGCAGTTTTTTACAGAAGGTGCTCCTGGATCACTCTCTTTGTAAAGAGATTTTCCAGGCAGTATTTGCTCTACGGCCCAAATTTTGCAAGTCAAAGCCTGAGGTAAGTCATTTACCAACTATGACTGGGGGTCTGTAAGCAGTTTGATATAGTTCTCTTCAGCCCACCCTGAGGAAGATTGAAGTTTTCTAAACTGACCAGGGAATTAGTTCCTCTCCGTAATGCAACTGAGGTCCAGAGGCTACCAGTTATCCTCAATGAGAGATATGCCTCTCCCACTGTGTGAGTGTGAGAATAATTACTCTCCCCAAACCGAGGAGGATAAAAGGGAAAATGAGAAAAATGCAATGTACATGACAAAAAGAATCGACCCACTGTGAAATGCACCTGTGCTCACAGCATGCCTCATGTTTTGGCAATGTACAGATTCAGGCAGCTTCATTACAGACACAGACGTGCAGTGAAGTGGGATTGCTACATTATTGTAGGTGAGTATTTTCCAACCATCTTGCCGAGATAATATTGTCAAAATGGAGAATGCTTTATTAAAAACAAGAAAAGAAGGATTTAAGATGTAGATTTCTCTTGATCACATTACAGCAACATGAGTTCATTGGTCGCACTTTGGCAATGCTAACTATAGCTAATTAACAAGAATAGCAATATCCTGAAAAAGGTTTACCAACCTCCAAAGTGAAAATCAGCAGCAGCAGGAAAGGCTTGTTTTAAGAGGAAAAACAGTCAAATCCCACCATGGTTCCAAGCTACTGTAATGTACAGTATGCGTCTGAATCACATATTCTCTATTTTCTCTTTTCGCCTTAGCACACTTCCTCCCCCACCACAGTCGTCCTTCACTGCTGATGACTGAGAATGCCATTTAATTCCAGTTAGTAGCTTATTGAAATATTCTTGCAATTAGACAATGGCAATATACTGTAATGTAATATGATGCGTGGGTCTGAATGACTTATGTATTTTACTGTGCCATTGTAATATCTCCTTCTCATTGATGCCTAGGGCAAAAGGCCGCCTACAAAAAAAAAAATTAATGATGAAAATTGTCAAACATAATTCCATACATGTGATGACACTGCCTCTGTGAGTTTGACCCATTCCACCCAGTTCCCTCACGCACTGCATCAGAAGAGTGCCTTACGCTGCGCCCTGTCTCTTCAGCCTTATCATGGCATGCGTGCACTGCAGGCTACTCTGTCATGTGGGTTACAACTCTTAAGAATCTTCTAGCAGTGATGTTCACAGATCAAATCTGCCATTACTGTCACGCAGGCAAGAGTGTACAGAATGTCCCAGGAGGTCATGCCAATGTATGTGAAATGTATGACGCATATGTTTTCAGTGTATTTTCATTGCATTTATCAAACATGTAAATAGTGTTCGAAATGCATCTCTAAATGCAATGCAAATGTCACGTTTCATGCCATGTTTTATGTTTAGTCATTTGTCTTAGTCACGTATTGTCTTATCATGTATTATGTTAGTCTAGGTTCGTCATGTTGTTTAGTTTATTTCTTGTTACGATTAATTGTCTTGTCATGTCTAGTTATGTTTTCGTTACGATTATTTTACCTCGTTATGTTGAGTGGTTATTGTCTTAGTTTGTTTAGTGTTATGTTTTGATTTATGTTTATTGTTACGTAGACTGGTTGTTGTTTAACATACACTTTTACATGTCTTTCCGCAATTCTTGCATTCCGTCTTTTTCTCTCTCTCTCTTTCTGTCTTTCACTCCCGCATGTTTCGTATCCCCTTGTCTATTTACTAATTTACTAACGCTGGGGTAGGATTGGCTTATTACTAACAATTACTAATTACCTTGTTAACTTGTCATCCATCGCACCTGTTTTCCATTCCATTGCTGCTCTCTAACTAATTGTCTACACCTGTCTACACCCGCATTTATAGCCCAGTCGCACTTCTGTTCTTTATGAAATTGTCTGCCTCTTGTCCATCAAAGCAACTCTTGAGCATTATTTACTGATTGATTCATGTTAAGATCCAAGCCTGTTTTTCGACCATCGTTTATTGATTTCTGTTTCGTTGACCATCGCCTGTTTTTGACTACGTCCTTGCCTACTGTTATTGTACCTTTGCCTCGCTGCTCTGTTTACGGTTACGACTTCCGCATCGCCCTTGACTACGACCCTGCCTGCCGCCCGCCTGTACTTCTGCCCCGCTGACTGCTGTCCTGCTACCGGACCTCCCTGCACGTCTACCGACTACGAGTTTGCCTCTTCCCTCGGCACTGTGTTTTCGGAGTATTTATTGTTTTATTGGATCTACGTGTATGGACTTTGCTTGTTTTGACTACGCTCCTGGGATTCGTCCCGAATAAAGCCCTGACGGGACTTTATATTACCATTGTTTCTGAGTCGTGCATTTTGGGTCCAACCCCCACGCACCTGTCTGAGCAGATACATTTTACATGCATTGCATTTTGAAATATAGTTAGAATACTATTCCAAAAATGTTTGATGAATCCATTGAAAATATTTATGGTAACACTTTACTTGATCCGCTCACCATAAGGCTGACATAACACTGTCATACACATGACATAGCAGCTGTCACAAGGTGGCATGACAGATTAAGTCAAGTTAAAAGTCAAAGTGTCCTGGTTGTGCCAAAATTTCCATGAGCAAGACACCTAATCCCCAATTGCTGTCAATGAGCTGATTGGCACCTTGCATGGCAGCCTGTCGCCATTTGTGTTTGAATGGATGAATGAGATGCATTAATTGTAAAGTGCTTTGAATAAAAGCAATACATAAATGCAGTCCATTGACAATAAAACTGTCATACATGTATTGGTAAATTTTATGACAGTAACATTTGTCACAACAGTTACTGATAAAAGTATGACAGTTTCACATCAATTTACATCAACTGACATAATCTATTGTGCCATCTTGTGACAGCTGCTATGTCATGTGTATGACAGTGTTCTACCAGCCATATGGCAAGGGGTTAAAGGGAAGTGTTACAGTATGATCATATATTTCACATTCAATGGAAATACATTTCTGAATATATGAAAAGGCCAATTTTTACACATTTTGACATGCATTTTTTTTCCACATAGGACTAGTATAGTTCTGTCTATACATCTCTGTTCTGAATAAATGTTCAGAATAACTAAGGAAAAGCACAAAATACACTCACTGAGCACTTTAATGGGTATTTATTAGACTTATTTTTCAGACTTCTACTACTGTAGCCTATCCACTTAGAGTTATGATGTCTTGTGTGTTCAGAGATGCTCTTCTGCCTACCACTGTTGTAATGTGTGGTTAGTTGTGTTGCTGTCACCTTCCTGTCAGCTTTGACCATTCTGGCCATTCTCCTCTGATGTCTCATTAACAAGATGTTTCTGTCTGCAGAACTGTTGCTCTCTGGATTTTTTTTGTTTCGTTTTTTGCACCATTCTTTGCAAACTCTAGAGACGAGTGTGTGTGAAAATCCCAGGAGATCAGCAGTTTCTGAGATACACAAACCACCATGTCTGCCACCAACAATCAAAGTCATGGTCAAAGTCACTTAGATCACATCACAAAAGTTAAATAAGCCACAAAAGTAATAATATTGAGCTGTTAGCTATACAAAATGTCCAGTGTACCATTACTGTCCATTTTGCAAACAGGCTGGCTGGAGCCGATCTCAGAACAAATTAGGCGTCTTTTGACCGTGAGAGAAGACCAGAGTTTTTTCTAAATATGTCATACATACATGATATTGCTATATTCAGCCTTCAATCATGAGCTAGCCTGGAAACCACCCCCTTTCTGCAATTTTGTTCATTATCTATATTGGCAATTGATTGCAAGCAGCTTTCTTGCAGCACTGTTTTGGGGAGCAGTGTAATGCAGTGGAAGAGGAACTGTGTATGTTATCCCTGGGGTTGTGCCCTTCAGAAAAATACAGTTCTTGACCTTATTTGTTCTGAACAGTATATTTGGAATTACATCAATGGATAATGTAGTGAGCTGTAAGCTGTGCAGGTACTGTGGAATGCAATTGTATTTGATATTTTATCTGTTTTGAAGGAGGTGTTGGGAAAAGCTATCAAATGTGTTACGCATAAAACTTTATCTACAGTATCTACATTGGTTTTTATGGAGGTCAAAATACAACCTTCTGTCATTTATTAAAAAAGAGAAACATCAGGGTTATGCTGTGTTCATTTGCAAATTAGCAGAATTTTCACATAGTACTGTACAATAAAATTATGCACATCAGTGATATTATGCACAGCTATTTCAAATGCATTGAAGTCTTGTTTGTGTATTTTTTATGTAGTATTGATGGCACTTCAAATACAGTTATAATGTAAATGGTATGGCTGCCCCTGAGAGATGAGAAAGCATAGACACAGGCAAATAAAGGTTTCTGGTTTCAAAGATCCCAGTACACATGACCTTTCATTTATTTTTGAAGCTTAATGAAAACAAAACATTTCACATGAGTCTCACAGCATTGGCAGTATTGACATTGTGCCTGTGTATATACATTCAGTGAGCGCTTATACACTCAGTGAGCACAGTGAGCTACTTATTAGACTTCTTTTTTAGACTTTTAGGTCTTCCGCTGCTGTAGCCTACCTACTTAGAGGTTTGATGTGTTGTGTGTTCAGAGATGCTCTTCAGCATACAACTGTTGTTATCTATGGTTATTTGCGTTACTGTCACCTTCCTGTCAGCTTTGACCAGTCTGGCACTTCTCCTCTCTTATTAACAACGTATTTTTGCCCGCAGAACTACTGCTCACTGGAGGTTTTTAGTTGTTTTTTTTTCCCGATTAAACTCTAGAGACTGTTGTGCACGAAAATGACAGTAGTTCTGTAGTTACAGAAGTACTCGACCCAGCCGGCCTGGCACCAACAATTATGCTGCGGTCAAAATCACTGAGATCACATTTTTTCCAATTCTGATGGATGAATATTACATGTAATGTTTGGGAAAAAGACAGAACGCTTTAGATAAAAGCATCAGCTAAATAATATAAAATAACGAGCTATGAGGTACTCTGAAACAAAATCAGCTAATAAATGTGGCACCATGATTACTTATATATCCTACATTGCTAATAGTTTACATAATCATCATCCTGAAGACCATCATCATCATTATCATCATAATTTATTTATTATTCTTTCATTCAAATTCAGGCAGTAATCAATAAGTTGTGCCATGACCAGTTACCTGCAGTGGCATCATACTCGGACTCAGTGTGCTGCTCTGGAACAGGTCCTGAGTGTGACGGATGCTGAGCATATGGCATTTAGCTTTAGCACTATGCCAAGGCACCATTTATTACAGACTAGTCATGCAATCAAGAGAGCAGCTGTACATTTATAATTGATATGAATCGAAGCTAATTCCCCATAAGCAATACTGTCACACACAATAGATGCAGCACTAGGGATGATCGGTGCAATATATAAAGTGTATAACAGGGCAGAGACCAATAATCAATGTACAGCTTTTACTGGTAAAACCCTACGTAAAATTACTAGTCTGTTATGCCCACCGGTTCCTGGATCACAGTCTTTTTGTGTATGTGTTCCCCTGGTCCTCTTTGTGTCATGTATTGTATTTAATTCACTTATGTGTTTTTATTCTTTGTGTTGTAGGTTGGGTGCGGTTTGTGCTTAATGTCCGGTCCTGGTTTTCCACCTCATGTAGTCCTTTCACTTCCCTCATCAGCCCCGCCTCTCATTTCCTGATCACAGTTTCACCTGCTTAATTATCACCTCATTATTCCATTAGCATTGATTTCATTTGCCCCTGCAGTTCTCATTACATTACTCATGCCTTCATCAATTATTCAATTATCAATCATTCGCATGCAGATCATTCACTCCCACTTAGTTAATCATTAGTTAGATTACCTACACTGGCCCTTGTCACGATTGAGTCTCACTTCACACTTCTTTTGTTACCAGACCGTTGAAGTTCTTTCTTGTTGTCAGTGCCTTGGCTAGTTATTTATTTGGTTGTTCTGTTCAAGCTGTCTGGTCTTGTTTTCACGCCCAGCCGTGACTCCTGCTTGTCACGCTGGTTCCTGCCGGCCTTGCCTCCTGTTTGCCTTGCTGTTCCCTACCAACTTTGCTTTCTGCTCTGCCTGGCCGCCTCATTGCCAATCTACACTCTCCTGCCTGCCCTTTACTTCAGCGTGTGATTTTGTGCTGCTGGTCCTTCTGTCCAGCTGCACTGCTCTGCCTGTCTGGGAATTTTGATCACCAGCTCCACATTTTATGTATACTCCTCATAGAGGAGAGGAGTGCTTAACATAACTGTGGTCTGTGTCTGGCTTTTGGGTCCTCACCAGTCACCCATTGTAACATTGTATTTCATAATTACTCTACTGCTAGAAATGGTAGTTGTAGTACCCTTCCCATTCAGATGTTACTATGACAGCTGTGCTCTGGATTACTACATGTTAAGCAATAATGGTAAAATCTGGATTCATTTAAAAATAATATGGTTTAAAACCTGTTAGGCTGTCGTGAAACAAATTTGCTCATTTAATAATGAAGATGAATCTAACAGATGAGCTTAAAGATAAAACGAGGAGTATGCTGTTCAATAGAGGCTCTGGTTTGTCACGGTTCAAATATTTCAAAAAGGTTCAAAAACTTGTTCGCCTACAGCTGATTCTTTGCCCACAGTATATGAGTGTGGTGGTCAGTGATTTTGAATGCACAGCTTTCACCACCAAGGCACTGTGCTCATGTAAAACCCCAAGCTAAATGACACCAGGGACAAGCAGAACCGCTAGCATAAATGAGTGCCTGCCACTGTTTTGTGGCTTCTATGGGAGCAAGAGCGCTTTCTCACTCCCAACAGCAGATTTCCTTTGAAAGCGTTGCGTGTTGGCTGTCAGCAGTGCCCGGACCCACAGGGACCCACAGGGACCCACAGGGACCCACAGGGACGCTGACAGTTCTGTCGGCCAGGGCTCAGCCACAATTCCACTTTGACAGCCTTTCCTGTTCTTCCCCCTATTCCCCCTCATCGGGGCCAATGATAATGGCATTGCTTCTCTCTGGCTCATCACATTACCACCTCCTCTGCCTGCAGGAAGGCCCACGTTAATGTCGTGTAGACGTGTGATGTCCACGACTTCCAAGGGCCATCTTACAAATTACCTTGTTATTCCTCTCCACGGAAACAGCCGTTTATAAAAGCCATTTATCTCTGTCCTTTCGTATTCTCTGGTGATATCTGTCCCTTTTGGCAGTCGGCTGCAAATCAAACTAGCCAAACTGTCTTTCCTTCATTTATTTGTGGCTTGCTGCTACTATATTTTTCATTACTGTTGGACATGTAATTAAGGAGGGCGTTCATTTAGTCTCTTTGACAATGCCTCCATTATGCATATTGCATGCAATAGATGCTGTGCAACTATCTTGTAGTGTCTCTGTGCATGGAAATGTGTGATGCAAGGACCAACTACAAGAACAAGAACAAGGTAGGATGTGTGTACCGTTGTCATGTAACAAAATAATTGCCATCTTTCTCAAATGACGGATGGTTGTGGTTTTATATGTAAGGTATAGATAAATTATTAGAACTACTAACATATTGATCACAGAATGATGCACAGCGGAAATGTTCAGTTCAATTAATTTTATTTGTATGGTGCTTTTTCCAGATGACTGCCACAAAGACACTTTACAGAATAACAGAGGGTGAATTTTCTACCACGACACTGGGTCATTGGAGGGGTAGGTTGAAAGTGCCTGCAAAACTGCTGCCCACTGGATGTTTTTTGTTTTTCACACAATTCTCTGCAAACTCTAGAGACTGTTGTGTGTGAACCCAAGGAGGTCAGCAGTTTCTGAGATACTCAAAGCACCCTGTCTGGCAACAACAATAATTTAGGTCACTTAGATTACATTTCATCCACATTCTGACATTTGGTCTGAAAACCAGTTGAACCTCTTGACCACCGCATGATTTTATGCATTTAGTTGCTGCCACATGATTGGCTGATTAAATATTTGCATTAACAAGCTGGTGTACAGGTCTACCTGATAAAGTGGTCACTGTGTATAATACAAGTGGGATTGCTCTAGATCAGTGGTTCCCAAACTAAGTCCCATTTTTTATGATGTGCTGTTAATGTTTTGAGGGATTATTTACATTACATCAGAAATAATTTGCATGTCATGATGAATAAACGTCCCATGTTTTCCCATGTTACTTGCCTTCTAATTATGCCAGCACAATGAAACATATAATTTTTCATGACTTTCCATGTGCTGGGAAGATTAAAAATAATATAATTCAATGTTTCAGTGCAGTGGCATTATTGAAAAAGCAAGTAAATCGAAATATTCATGTAATTAAAATGGTAAATTCCTAACAATAACTTCATTGTACACCATAATGAACAAATGGTTAACCTCACATGACATTTGGGAACAATATTTTTTTGTTAGAGAGCATACACTCTAAATTGCAATTATATATGAAACGAGTGGACAAATTAAGTGTATTAGTATTTCTTCAGCATCGCCAAGAGCATGTCAAAATGTGCCTGTGTGGCAGCGTAATACAATCTGCAGGGTTCCCTTTGCTTTCCCATGTGCACTTCTATTAATCGCTGGAGGTAAATGATTCCATCCGAGGCGCTCATAAAGATAGCCTTCAAAGGTCATTCTGAAACAACACGTTCCCTTCTAAATGCTTTTCTCACAAAGATGGCTCGTTCATCAACAAGAACTTCGCTTACAAAAGCTGAGCTCATTTCTGCAGTCTGTGAGATTTTACCAAGCTACGTACATGTTATACTCCTAACTTAACCTTAAACGTCGGGTTTTGCAGGGTTGTGCTTAAGACATTGTTGTCCCAGCAGCAAGCCCTTTTAAATTATGAAATCCCTCTATGAAATCCTGTTTTTTTTTCCCCAAAACATCAACAATCTATTGGGCTAACCATGTTAGCGATGTATATGAATTAGGGCCCGGGTGCGTGCAGTTAACTGAGATGATTCAATGCCAGATTCACAAATCAAATCGTAGTTTGACACAGAGTATGCCTGAAGTTCATTAATCAGAGAAGTTGACACGAGACCCATCACATTATCCTTGATTATTCAAGCAACGTATATGAAATGGATACATAAATGCCCCCTATTTCTAAATGGCACAGCCACCCTTCTGGTTTTCCCAGGTCTCCAATCCAAGCACCAGCCTAGTTCAGAGTGGGTTCTGGTAAAGCCAAAGCTTTCACATATCAGTCCTTACCTTCTGTTTAAAGTTTCTTCTTCTAAACTTTTGACCTCAGCAAATTTGCATCCTCCTTATTTTGTTGAGCATTACTGTTGAAAGGTTAAATATATTGGGTACCCCATGTGGGAGTGCAAAGTACATTTACAAACACACCATTAGTTTTACATTCATTGGCAGTGTGCAAATCTGTTTACCAGCAGTCCACAACTGAACATTATGTCAAGGTTGAGGGGATTTCTACATTTATTTCTTCCTGGAAAATAAATTCATTGTTAATGTATAGGATTTAATTAATTCAATGGTGTGTCCATGCAAATGTATGAATAACAGCAGAATTACCATATTAGAGGAATTATATTGAATATTGATGAGGGGCTGCTAATTGCTGTTACAGCTGGAAAGAAAAACAATGCCAACATACATTTTGAAATATGAATGAACAATTCAGATGATGAATAGTCTTCTATCTCATGGAAAACCAATTAATTAAATGTGAATTAATGTATGATGTGTTCAATGAAAAAAATAAAATGTATATATTTATCCAGTACATATAATGGCACATGATGGTAAACATTGGAGTATACAAACAGACAACATATGGGATTGCTTTAGATTACATGCTAAATGTGTAAAACAATGTGTAAAAAATTACTGTTACCATACAATTTAGCCTGCTAAAGCTCCACGACCATAAATAGCCAAATTGTATTGTCTAACTGAAATATGTATATTAATGTATTATTAGTTAGCTACTAATGTTACTACCTAACATTATCTACTTCACAGTTGATTAAGCTCATCCAAAAGTTGTCTATGCTTGTTTGCTAGTTTTATTTTAGAGCCACTTTGAATGGGAAAACATTCCACTGAATTTACACACGTGTTACTGTCAATCAACATAAATATCAAGTAATTTTTAACACTCAAATGTATCATGAAAAAAATCATTGCTTTTGATTCAGGCTTGCCAGATTGACAGCTCACTGGGTATGCAAATGCACAGGTGATTGAATGTGTTTTATAAAATTTACAATTTATAAAATATCTTTCAGATATTAGCCTCACACAGGATCAAAATAAAATAACTTTGTGCCTCTGACATGCAGTGTACTATATATCTGCACAAATGTGACAATATACAGATACATTAATAGTGATAGATGCAGGCTTATTTCTGTAGTCTTGGCTTTGGAGAGACCAATGTTGCTCTCAAGTGGAACCTAGGCTTGCAACTATGTTAGGTGGTAGGCTCACTTGAATGAGGATGGTATGTGTATTATTTGACAGTCATAACACATATCACGCTTTGTGAGGGTACTATCGATTTGACCTTGAATTATCATTGAAAATTACTGCAGCAAAATTATTCAGCTCAGCCCAACCACATGCTCATTGTCTGTTTCATATTCTTGAGCTGAAGTTAGCAGGTGCAATCCAAGTAAATCAATGATTCTCCAGGTATGGCAGCTGTGTCATGCTTGGGATTAAATCCTGTAACCGTCTGGGCATGGGTCCAGTATGTACAGTTCTGAACCGCACGGTTTCCCTGGGGGGAAAAAGCATGTGGAACGCTGTAATGGAATTTTCCACATGGGTAAATAATGGGCTGAAATTCATTATTATCAAGTAACAGTGAATATGGCTCACATGGAAATGATGTTAGTGCCAGTGCCATGGCTGTCAGATGATGGAAGTAATGAATGAGGAAGAGCCCCAGAAATTCCTGACTGTTCACATGGCTTAAGACCACATAAAAGAGCTATATTTGGTTGACTGGAACAACTTCTGGCACTGTTTTCCTTCTCTGTGTCTTTTTCTCTGATAGAAATTGGTTTTCAAACTTTTTTTTTTTTGACTCTCCAGCTGAATACTATTCCCTCATTCATCCCGGTGTGCTCCTTTGGTTAACCTTTAAGGTTGTGTAGCAGATAACTAAGAATGGCTTTCTTCTTATTATTCCGAATGGGAAAGATGTGGGAAACTGGAGGAAAAAGAACATTTTTAAACCGTGAGGATGCTGCTATTCATTTCCCTCTGTGAAGCCGGTAACATATCCAGCAGTAGCTTTCATGGATGCAAAAATTTACTTTCACCCAACTGATTTATCATTCAGTGTAGATCAAGAAATGAAATGAAAGGCACAAAATAGAATAAAGCCCTATTTTGAATAGAGCAGGGATACAGATAAGCTTTTCTCTGCTATTTTTGATGAATCTACAATTAAGTGACAGAAAAAGCATCTAAATGGGTGGGTATTGTGGTAAATAGAGGCAGTATGCTGCAGCATCCCCCTTGCTAAACAACCACGTTAACCCTTGGTTAGTCACATAATTAAAAAATATATAAATAAAAATGATTATGGAACGTGCATGTCCTTCAAGACCTTTTCAGTGGATAATTCATGCTGCTTCAGTGGCCATGGGGAAAAAACCAATTATACACATATAAATAACAATTATATGAGGCTTTTAGTGACAGATTTATCTTCCCCATTAATGAGAAAGGGCAGAAGGTATTATATTAGGTATATATATTAGTTGTAGCTCCCTTCAATAATGGCATAGGCATGAGTCTGGCTGTGCCAGAAAATAAATCATAATAATAGACATGATACAGTATAATGCCTATCTGTCATTAAATTACAATGGAGTTTCAGCTCACCTACTTTAAAAAGGTTTCTTGAAATTAACTGAAAAATAATTACTTGTAAAAACAAGTGTGTGGTTTCAGTATTATGTATAAATGTTTCCATGGTGATTTTATTTGGAGGTGGATGTGAGAAAAAAATGAAAATATGAAAAGAGAATATGCAAATATGAAAATATGACCAGAGACTATTACAATATGCACATTTTAAATTACTTAATATAATGGTGTTTAAGCAGAAAATGTCCATGTCAAGAGGCTGTAGTTCATCATTGTGTGAAATAAGCTTGTCTGAATCTGTATTTAGGTAAAGATAGCATGTTTGCAAAGTTCAGAAAGCGAGGTTGTGATATTTGTATTAGTAGCACAAGAAAAACCTTTGTAAACATTTTGTAAACATAAGATAATGAATGAGACAACCAACAAGACAATACATAGAAGGAGATCCTTTTAGTCAGGTGACACTGGATTTTTTTGCTGTCAAAATGTTGTTTTTCTGTTTGAAACATGTGACTGCTATGGCACAACCAATCAACCAGCTCTTTGAACACTGTATATGCTAACTTAATTTCTGTATTCTTTGGAATTACTCTGACCTCTCTATATGAGTGTGTTCGACTTCTTCCCTGGTTGATTAATCAATAGACAAAAATAGGTACAGTCTCTTGTCCTTCATAGATTCAGTGCATGATTTCCGCATCAGGGGTACCAATTTATTTTTCCAATAAACAAATGTATGTTCCTAACTGTCATTTTAAATAAATACATATAATGTCACTATAGCTATTCTGTATTTTAGTTTTGGTTACGCTGCAGTAGATTGTTTCTGACTGATGCCTCCTTATTACACACATACAAATGGCACAAACACACACACACACACACACACACACACACACACACACAAACTGCAGTCCGTAAGTACTTGGCCTGTTCCTATGGCTCCGCACTTCAGCACATTGGATTTGAAATGAAACATTCATTAATTTGAGGCTAAAGTACAGATGGATTTGCACTCATATCAGGTGATCTGTGTAGGAATTACAACTGTTTTTATTGCCCCTCCCCCCATTTTCAGACCAAAAGTAATTGGACAGTTTTTCAACAGTTGGACAATCACTTCCTCTGTGCAGTTATAAGAAAGCTTTCAGCATCTACAGTAGTTTTGATTCTAGGCTTTTGATAGCCTTGATGTTATTGGCATGTTATTGGCTTACTGTACATGATGACTCATCCTTACTTTGAACTCCTAGTATCACCCTGCATGTTCCATTGATACCTCAGCAAAATTGCAATGTCATCCCCAAAGGTCTTGGCCCGTGCTGGAAACTGCATTGGTAAAAGTTATTCCAGCTACTTCATACACATACACCAATTTTGAAACAACACGTTTACACCGATTTTGGGGGGAATGCCATATTTCAGATATTTCAGACAACAATGAGCTCATTTCTACCAGCGTCCATGTGTGCATATGCATGCATATCTTTGTATGCCTGTTTGTTAACTCTCCCCAAAGGTCATCATTATCATTGTGTGAAGCTCAGCAGAATAATTAATGAAGGACATTGTTCTGGTCTGGGGAGCAGATATGGGTGGGAGGGTTACACAGGGGATGAAAACACTGCTCACCCAGCAGTTGCCACCTTCATAACCCCTCCTTCTAACACCGAGCTCAGCAGAGCTTTAAGCTTTCTTCCCTCCAGGGCAAGGGAGAACGTGTGTGACCTCAGGGCTAGTGACACTTCATCGTGAGCTTGGTATGATTATATCATGAGCCTCACCCTCCAGTAGTGGTACTGAAATATTCTAAAATGCTTAAATGAGGACAGGATCTTTACAGATCCTCAGAGGAACCTCAGAGGACATGGGCTCTCTCAGCCACCGTACTCCCCCAACATTCTCTCTCTCTCTCTCTCTCTCTCTCTCTCTCTCTCTCACACACACACACACATACACACACATGTCCTTTCTTCTGAATGGGTGCTGTGACTCTCCTCTCCTTAGTAAATCATGCCTTAATTAAAAGGCCAATTCCCCAAATCCCTGGATATTTAAACACATAACTAACTAACATAAATAATACATGTCTAAAGGTACATCTGCAGGACAAAGGGACTAAATCTACACCACTGTACCGTTTATTATCCTATTGACCCCAGGCTCTCCCAGTGACATGCCCAGATGAATAGCAAGCCAATCAACTACAGAGTGATTGCTGGAATCAGTGTGGGAGCCGTAGTGTGTCATTGGTTCTGAACAAAAGCTGCATTCAGTGTATTACCTTGTACATCAGTGCAATTGGGTGCTAGAGCAAACACAGTACATGTATATTAAAATCATAGCATTGTGACATTAAAACTACACACACATTTATAAATCCATAAAAAGGTGTGATTTATCAGGCAAAGACACCACACCCAAGGCACAGTGTGCATGATGACGATTAACTTAAATTCACAGGTTTTACCAGCACCACGTTTTCAGTATGTGCCTGCAGTGGCAGAAAAATGCAATGTCAGTTAGAATTCTTTCATATTTGTTCAGTGATGAATATTGAACATGATGAATCTCTTGCAGTCACAGTATTCGTTCAGATGTCTGCCTGCCTGCACCGTGCTTTTTCAGAATAAATCTGATTGAAACTGAAGGCAAGCTGTTTATTATTTTAATACCACTCACTCCATAACAGAGGTCCTTGGAGGGCATCAAAAAGGATAAATCAAACATTCACAAGTAGCAAATAGCATAAGTGAAAATCTGTAATGCATGTACATACTGTAAATACTGGTTATATTTATAACTATTTGCTCTATTCTTTCCACAGTATTACTTGTGGCAGAAATTATTTGACATACTACAAGATCATATCGGTGAAGCAAGTTTGAAAGCTGAATATAGTTTCACCCTGAATAACTTCTCCTACACCTTCAGCTACATAGTTCTGCATTGACTAATGACACAAATGAATACACTTGCCTAACAAAACACTTCTGTGAAGCCATTCCAACAAATACTTGTAGCACCTTAAAACGGCGGGACCATGTACAAAAGGTGGTGTCATTTCTGAACAGTTCATCCAATATGGTTGAAAATATAATCAAATTAAAGTTGACAGTCTGCACTTCAACCTTTAAATTGGTTGACATTGCACCCTTTAAAACTCAAGTTGCCAGAGTACAGAACCAAAATAACAAAAAATGTGTCCATTGAGTTATGGTGCTCAATGTAAGTCAGATTTTGTTAAATTAATCTGGGGTTTTGTAACAGCTGTTCAAAGGCATCACATTCTCTGGCTTCTCACTGGAATAAAAACTACCTTAATTACCATCTGATCACATGATTTCAACACGTTGATCTGCAATAACCTTTTCCCTGTGATTTTCAGTCTAGACTAGTCAGGCACTTTAATCTCAGCTCTTCTTGTGCAACGATTCAAAATGTCTTGAATTGTTTGGACATGCCCTCTGAATACATATCCTTTGAAAACCTGCAGATACTTTGAAATGACTCCAAATGACCACAGAACACAAATAATGAATCCAAAAGCAGAAGTGAAGAAGCAGGATCTTTTCAGACCCCAGCTGAACACTGCTTTTTCAGCTTCAGGCTCAACCAGGTCTGAGTCATGGCGACGGGTATCCACTGCATCCCCACACACTACTGCTCCTAGAACTACGGGGAAGCAGGTAAGAATAATAATGTATAACTTGTTATTCATCTGACGCTTATATGCAAAGTGACCAACAGCAGTACTGATCAGACCAAGCTGGAGACAATCCTCCTCTGGAGCAATGCAGGGTTAAGGGCGTTGTTCACAGGCCCAACAGCTGTGTGGATCTTATCATGGCTATGCCGGGGCTTGAACCACAACCTTCCAGGTCCCAGGCATATACCTTGGCCACTAGGCTACAAACTGCCCCAGTCCAGTCACTATGTTACACTAGGCTCCTGTCTGAGTTCTATTACTTTTTTGGTGATTCTATTGTGTGTGATCTTATGCCTATTATTGTGTTATTAGTTAAATATAGTTTGTAAATTAAATTGACACTCCCATGTTTCCCATGAGTAAAGATATGTCCAGAGACAGACACACTAGAGTGTGGGGTGGTTGTTCCCCATTGTATTGCAAGATCGAACTTAGAAGACCAAGACTGTAGAATCTATTACCGTGGTAAAAATATAATACATTAAAGGGGTCATTCTTGAGCATGCGGTTACAGCGATATAATTTACTGATAAAAGTACTGATCTAAACTTATTTTTACATGACATTCAATTATTAACCCTGCCAGGGTGCATGGATATGTTAGATTGAATAAGTGCAGATAATATTGCATTTCTAGAAAACACTCCCCCACTCTGTGAACCTTAATAATGAGGCTGTGACCCAGTGGAGTCTGGTATTCCGGTACTGTGTAAAACACCCTTCAACTCTGTGAAGCCTGGCACTGTAAAATACCCACCTACTCTGAGTGTTCATGATAAGTCAATCTGGGGTTGGGCTCCATGGAGGTAGTACTGTACCTATGTTGCTATCAGCTACTGTAGGGAGTAAAGTTTTGCAGTGGAATAATGGCCAAATGAATAATTCAGGGGCTACAAAGTGAAAGTGGAGATGCGAGACGTGCATGCCACTGCTCTGTGGTGACACGCCATGCGTCACCGCTGGTGGCGACGGCAGCCGCTGATTTTCCCAGATTAGCCCTGACATTTATTTTCACTCCTGCATCAAAGGCAAAAGCCTCCAGTTCCTCCCAGTAGCCCTTAGCCCCCCTCTACCAATACGACAACCTATTTTCTCCCTCCCTATCTCCCTCTTCTCTTTCTCATTGTGAACAATAAAGACGGGGGTTGCCAGAAAAAAATTATAATTAAGTTTCGTGAAATTTCCAGTGGGATTCATTTTTGGTGTTGTTGAATGGACCCATGGGGTTCAAGGGGTTAAAATGCCTCTGGGTGAACTCACCACTCCTCTTGTCAGATTATTTAAAACCTCAAGAGTTATAGAAGGGGGCAGATAGAGAGAGCGACAGAGAGAGACAGAGACAGAGAGAGGGGGTGGGGGTGGAGGGGGAGGGATAGAGAGCAGGAGAGAGAGGGGAAGATATGGTTGTGTAGCAGAGAAACCCTAGTCGGACTGCCACTGTGCTGGGCTGAGCTCTGCCTGTTTGATACTCCTGGATATACAGCCCTACCCTGTATAAAGTGTCTGTGTGCATGTGTGTTTATGTGTACGTGACTGACAGGATTCTGCAGCATGAATCCTTGCTCTTTTTTCATTTTTCCTGTTGTTTCTACTGTTTCTGATCCCCCTGCAATGACACTTTCACCAAAGGGTGAAGGCACACAAGTTCTGGACTCTGTCCGTCACCCACTAATGTATAAAAGGACCGGCATCTCCTCGCTGTAAGGTAGGCACCCCGGTGTTCTTTAATGTATTTTAGTCCAAGGCATTTCTTTATGTGATTGTGCTCAGCAACACCTAGTCCTCTGAGAGAAAGTTATTTTATGAAAGGCCAATGTTGTTTCATTAATTAAATCATCTTTTACTGGTTCAAAAGTAAACTTTAAATAGGGTGAGCTAGGAGATGGGAATTTTCAGAGTAAGCTTTTATTTAGCAATCATTCTGCATTGTTCCAGGATTGTTCCATAATTGGTTTGTCATAATAAGCTGAGAGTATTAATAATGATGTAGCCTATAATTAATGCATAAATAAATGCATATATGGCTGAATACTTATTCATACTGCAATATTGCGATAACCTGGAATTTACATAGTGATGGTAACAAGGTGAGAATCACTGTGCTTCCTGTGATGCTTCATTAGACTATATGCGGTCCTAACATCAAGTCTGCAATTTAGTAAATTAAATAAATCGTATGCCTCTTACAAAGCACCGACATATGTTACGTAAACAGGACACTAATGCAATAATCGCGCTGTTGTCATGTGCAGTCTGACAATGTCCAGACTGCAATGTATGAACTCCGCGGAAGTTACATGAAACCGTCTTTAAACAGTGGCTAGCTGTCTTCAAACAACTCATATAGTAGCCTTTAAAGCCTGTGCGTGTGAGTAAACAGTTAGGCTATTACCGTCAACTATAGATGGATACAAAGGAGTGAGATAATCGAATAACGTACCATTCGTTCGCTGTCCCAAATGTAGCTGAATCGCTTGTCGCAGAAACCATGTGCTCGCTTTAGAACAAGTCCAGAAAGCACTGTAGCTCAAGAGTTTGTGAGCAACCAGGAACCCCCTGCCCGCATCTAATGTGCGGTGCGCATCATTCCCGTAGCTCCTCGTGGCGTGCGTGAGACCTATTTAGGCAATAGGTATTTAAATTAAATTATTCTAGATCCAGTGACACTCTATATGCTCAGATTCCCGGTTACAACAGTAAACGTGATCCATGCAGGAAAATATCCTTCATTGCAATATCTATATAAATACAAATATATTATGCATATCAGCACAGCCTTTGAAATAACACAATTGGAATAAAAGAGAAATGTGCTTGACTTTTATAAAATGAAGAATTCGTTGAATGTGCCTGTGTTCTCACTGAAAAACCAGTTCAGTGGTGTGTGACAGTGTTTCCCCATCCCAGCCCATCTAGTTTGAACATATAGGCAGTAAACATGGTGAAAAATTACAGTCAGACGTTTTGGTGTAGTGTACTGCATATTGTCCACTGGCACATTGGCAGCACACTCATATTACTTATGGGTGTCCCATTTGGCCCATGCAACCTTCCACGTGGGCAGTTCTGATTATATCATTGGCAAAATGTGCCATATCCTCTGGGTACTAGTAAGAAAGAGCTTCCATTCAACCTTTGGTGAGCATTTGGGTATTGCAAGGGAATATGTAATTGTGATTCACACCAACTGCTTTATGCTTTATGATACAGTACTTTTTTTTAAAAGACAGCTTTAATCTACAGTACATATTCATTGATTTTAAGGATAGTTTCAAACAATGTCATTTTTCAATAAAACATTTTACATTGTGTTTTCATATGGTCTGAAAATGCGCAGTGACAGCTATGTGCAGTGCAGTTATGCCAGAAACCACTATATTATTCCATACTGCTACCTAATGAAATGCATGATATTATTATGCAGTTAGCTAGCTGTATTTAATAATGATACAAATAATGTAATAATAATAATAATAATAATAATAATAATAATTATAATAATTATAATAATAATAATAATATCTGCTGCAGTACAGTACATCAGTGTATGCAAGAAGAATAGATTAATCTGGTCTGAAGTACTGTTTTTTTGGTCATTGACAGATCCCCTTATACAAATCGTGCATTTTTCAGTATATTGTTTTATTAGTGGCTAGTGTCCCTGGCATATGTATTCAACTGTATTTATTTGTGCAGTGCTAATTATAGAAGACAAAGACAAAGAGACTATAGCACCACACCAGAGTCCCAAAATAGAAGCTAAATGAGCTACAAAAACACTCCAGTGGGGAGTGTAGAACAGGGGGGTCTGGAACCGACATTTTTCCAACTTTCTGGCACCTACATTTATTACTTTATTAAGTTATTACTTATTTCTATCTACATGAGAGAACAACATCAATTAATGTACACAGGTCACAAGTTGTTCATTTTAGTATGTATAATGAGGGAAATAACAGATGGGTAGTCAAAGCAATTACAGTTTTTTTTAACTATGGGGTTTTATTACTTTATATATTCTGTAATTAGGGGATACATAAAATGTTATATTAGTTTTATGTCTGCTACATTTCAGATGTGAGTTTATAGCTTCATAGCCTTTTGCAATAGTGAATTTGCTGATTGTCAAACTTAAAACTAGACTGTAATTGCCTGTCAAAATATAGAAAATGTCTGACAGATATTGGCCGAAGTATGGAAAGTTATGTATGGGCAATTATTAGAATCATTATTATCCATGCCTTCTGAGACAATATTGCAGGTATAAAACCGCCTGCAAACATGAATTAAATCTGGGTTTTTTACTTATATTCCGCGACATCTGTGGTGCAGTATGATAACCCTAACATAAGTGCTCAGTTCTGTGTGTCCATGGAGTGTCTGTATCCATGAATAAGCCTGTCCTTAGTAGGAGGAAGGGACACTGTCCCCAGTGTTTTAATGTGAGATGGAGGTTTATATTTGGATGCCATTTGGTAGTTATTTAATTGAAGAGTAAAATATAACTGCTCATGATGGTAGAAACCTCGACAGTAAATGGTAGTGACTTTCGCCCCCATTCTGCTTTTCTCGCTTAGTTCAACAGAGGGTTACGTACAGTGTGAACTACTGTATGTATGAGAAAGACAAAAAATTTAATACAGGATTTAACCGGCATCCCTCTTGAAAAAGCATACCCAGGTGCTTGCTGGGACATCTCTCCAGGAGAAATTGCTGAAGTTAATTGGTTACAGGAGAGGAGGTCGCCTCCCACCTCTGTGGCTTTTACTAATGCCGGATGAGTACCAGGCAGAAGTTATCTAATATATGCATCATTGTCATTTAGAGTTGGCAGTTTGACCTCTCAAAGGAGGTTCAATGCATCAAGTCTATAGTTTTGCTAGAAATGTTGAAATTGCAGAAATGAAAAAAAAAGTTACCCATTCAAAAATGACTTCTGCCTGCAGCAGACACAATCACCTAAAGCACAACATCTTAATGCGTATGTCCTAGTGATACCCCCCCATGATCTGTACTGCTACTCTAATTGTGTCTGAGAGTCCTGCAGGGTGATGGATAATTATCCATATCATTACACAGGAGGGGGTTCAGCAGGTCAGAACCGCCTGATTATTAAATAATGATTGTTCAGTGTGAGGGGGTGCCCACTCTGCCTGTGCCACTTCTGCAGTGCTTTGGTGCAATAGCTCATCTCAGCTGGTGGATTGTGAAGTTAAATTAAGTGGGCGTTGGTGTTTCAGAGGATGCATGTGTTCTGTACTTTCAAAGTAACTTTTCAAAGTAAATGACCCCTAGGAACTGACATAAGAAAAAAAACCCACATATTATCTTATTTATGTTATTAATGAATGTAATGCTGATGAGAGCATGCCCAAGAGTGCACAATCCTACATCCTGTGACTCTACTTTTGCTGTTCCTTTATATTGTTGAGTTCCATATCTGATCCTTTATAAACGCACAAAATCTTTACATAAAAGTTACATAAAAATCAGCTCTTAACATACTATCCTAAAATTCTTCAGATGTACCCACCCTCTCCAACAGCAAGTTAGCTGTTGTACAGTATGATGCCACCTGGGTCATATGACAGCAGCCTTTTCACAGGACAAAAACAAGCGCCATTAACCCTGTTACTGGCTCAGGCAGGTGCATGCACCCAGAATAATCATGGCTTTACTTCGGTTAAGTCTTGGTATGTTGGCTGGTGGCATTGTAGCAGAAAGACATGCAACAGCTGCTATTCTATGGTTTTCTTTCTTTATGCCTGCACGGTTGTAGTTGTAATAATCCAATTTTTTATAATAATCACAAAATAAATAATAATAATAATAATAATAATAATAAAGATTATTATTATTATTATTATTATTATTATTATTATTATTATTATTTATTTTGTGATTATTATTATTATTATTATTATTATTATTATTATTATTATGATTATTATTATTATGATTATTATTATTATTATTACAGGCTCCTTGCAGGTAGTTTTAGCAGTTTGTTTGGGATCATTGTCTTGCTGTCAGATGAAGTGCCATCCGACGAGTTTGAAAACATTTGCTTGAACTTGACCAGATAAGATGCTACCGTACCCTTCAGAATTCATATCGTTGCTGCTATCAGCAGTTACATCATCGGTGAATACAAGTGAGACAGTATCTCTGGCAACCATACAGTACATGCACAAATCATAAGACCCCCACCACCATGTTTCACAAATGAGTGGGGGTGCTTTGAATCTTGGGCAGTTCCTGTCCACCACAAGATGTTTATTTCCTCTCTCAAACTATGGCAGGAGTCACGCAATGAGACTATAACATTTAATGGCCATTACATCAGGTTTCAGTGTTTCTAAATAAAATATCCCGCAGAACAAAACCCAGTGTATCATTTGTTATTCGGTACCATATGAGAATCCATTAAGAGTCTGAATACTATACTATACATTAAGATATACATCACCCTCCAAAAGTATTGGATCAGTGGATTGAAATGTGTTATTTTTGCTATATATAAAGTGACTGAAAATGGCTTCAGACTACATTACACTATGGCATGTATTAAGCATCAGCAACAGTACAAGAAAGCAATTGCATTTTAATATCAACTTATATCAGTTTTCCAATGTGTGGAATAAATTGGTGAAGCTGAATTCACAATAGCTCAGAGCTATTGAGTCCAGGTCCTTAATGACATTTGAAAATGTATTATTCTAAGGTTGCATTGCTGTTAGAAAATATGCTTGAAGATATCTTTGCCAAAACCTAAAAAACATAATTATTCTTTTTGCATAATGGTATTCAAGCCCTGTTTTCTGCCAGAAGTTATAAGTTAACACATATGAAAATAACTTCCCTAACATGATGGTTGACACAGGTGATTTACCATTGGCCTCTACCTATGAACTATTAAAGATAACTAATTTTCTGGATACAACACTCCCACTCTGCTTAATGATAATTTTTCAGGGTGTGAGGAAAGTTGAAAATGAAGACGAAAGAAAACTAAAGAGAATTCTATGGAAGTTTAAAATGCATAAAGTAATATGAATGCATAAATTGGGATAATACTACAAAATAATATACACAGTAAAAGTGTTCACCGTAGATAGTCACAACCCCCCCACCCCCCCAGGCTCAGCCTACAAAAGACTGCCGTGTAAAATCACACACAATCTTTGAGATTTTCAGAGGACAGGGTAGCTTTTTTCAAGAATTAGTGGGTGGCGATTTGACAACCCAAAACGACTCTAAAATATCATAAGTCCCCCGATCACACTTGCACACATTAACTCACTGAATGCCAGGGACCGCAAAAGGCACCCTAACAAACAACATTCTAGATGGTGTTCTAGAATTCCATGGCCTGACTGAAACTTGAACTGAAAAGACCAATGAGATCATTAAGGTCCATAACAGAAAGCATTTACTGAGATTTTCTGAAGCAGTTTACATTTACATTTACATTTTTGTCATTTGGCAGACGCTTTTAATCCAAAGCGACTTACAAGTGCATAGGTTCTACCACAAGTCAAAGCATCACATCCAGAACTAGGAAAATACGCATGGACACACATACACATACACAGTTATTTTATTTTTGCGGCATTGTCCATGATGATACTTTGCAACAAACAGTGGTAGCAAAACGTATCAGTGTAGATAAAGTTAACTTATGGCGAGAGGTCAGGTCAGCATTTGCAGGTATACCATTCATGCAGAGAGGGGATTGCTGATCATAATTCTTCCCCTTAAAACTCACTCACAATGAGCACTCCCTTTATGCAATCAAAAGGGCATAAAAGGGCATTATTTAAAGGGCACCACCGTCTCTGGTCAGCACTATAATGACATGTTGGGTCCATTAAAAAGAATGACTGCTGTAACAAAGTAGGATGAATGAGTTTACATGAAGTGGTATTCTGTGTTTTGTGGCTATTGTGAAAAGGTCTTTGTGCAGTCACCCAGGGAGTTCACCCCATAAGCTTTAGATTCCCTGAAGAATCAAATCTACAGCAAAGCCCATGGTTTCCTCTACCTCTCCTCCTACTCAAGCCACACTTCTCATCATTCATGAACGCAAACACAAGCACGGGCTTCAGTCTACAAAACTCCCAGCTTTCACTGTACTGAAATATGGGTCTTTTAAGATTAATATCAAGATGACCACTTTTTTGATTTAATATATCTCGGTCTCTCACATACAAACACAAATATGCAAATATAAATCAGCCACACCATACAAAATCAACATTCAATTTATTTAAAAAAATGTCTTTAAGAAGGAGATGCGTTGTCATTCCTGGCTGCCCCCCAAAATTCAGCCAACTTAATAAGCTCCACCTCAGCTCATACTTTCATTTCACTAATAATCTTTCTGTCAATCATATGGTGTGAGCCTCGAGGGACGCAAGCACAAAGCAACCCTTTCATGTGCCAGGAGCACGCACTGGAATGTGCTAGAAGCCCTCTTTCATTAGAGAGATGTGCTACCTGCCAAACTAAAGCAATGAAATATGTAAATGTTCTCTTTTGCATTTATGATTTCACTGGAATTGCTGCATTGCATCTGTCTTGTGCCTGGCGCCAGCTGTTATCTTCTGCCTGGATTACATCAACATTTGGAAACAGAATAGTAACAGATTGGTGATTGAATCATAATGATGCCACCATGGGGGAAATTATAGAACCTGGGTGTCACTGTGATTCATACATTTTAAATCAATATGATTCTTATTTTTTATAATCGTGTGTATGTTGTAGCAACAATATTAGGCACAGATTAGCTTCTTTTAGGGCAAATTAGTTGATTTTATATACTGTGCTGACCCATCTCAAAATCTTGTTATTGATTTTATGAATAGGTGCTGAATGGAAATGATCACTTTCAATTCAGCATTAATTGTCCCTCTGATGATGGATTACGGGGTTGAAAGAAAATAATTTTGGGGGGCACAAATGTCATCTTAAAAATTAAGTTTGGTAATAAGTCACAAGACATAAGTCTGTCTTGCTCCCCTTCCCTGTGCCCAGAGATTGACATAAATTAAAAACGTCAGTGACAATATAAAGTGCAAGAATTACATGAATGACATTTAGCTGAACAAAGCCATACTTTATGTTGAATAATGGGTGTACTTTTGCATCTGGCACTTTTGCACCCATATGATTTGCGGAATAATAATGATAGAGCTGAATTGAATAATGAAGAAACCCCCTCCATCTGTTCGTTCCCTTTCTCAAGGAACGACAGATCAGGATCCCAACCACAGCCTCCTCTGTTCTGCAGACAGAGTTCAGCCGGAAGGTGGAGGATCTCATTTGGCTCACTGAAAGGAGAAGGAAGGAGGACTTTCCTTTAGAACCAGTGCACACACAAAGACAGCAACCTGTATTAAAAGTAGAAGGATTCAGTTCTGTTGTTTCGTGCATCTGGTAGTGAGCTGGCCTCAGCTGATCAAAGTGTTAGGACTTGTTACAATGTGCTGTGACTCATTAGCAGGATCCCTTCTGACAGTCGCAGTGAAGCCAGAGCTTCTTGAGTCCAAAGCAAAAGCAAGAGATACATTCTGTGTATTGTGTTTGTGCAATTTCGGTGTGGTTGGAGTGAAGGAAATTTGCAACTATATATTTGCAATATATAGTGTGGAATTTGCAAGATATAATGTAGCTCTGTGCTCCGTCCCAAATGTCATAAATATTGCAGAATACTCATTAAAAATAAGTTCATGACCATTAGAAAAATTATGTAAAATATGTAAACCATGTGAAATATTTAGTAGTGACGAAGATGGCATACACTTACATTTCTTCATATCGAACACCATACCCTGTCTGATACTTAAATGCATTTATTTATCTATCACATTTATCACATTCTGACACTCCAGATTACATACAAACAACTGCTGCGGAATATTAGTTATCAGCTCCTATTAATAAAAAAACTAAACAATGTCTGCATTTGTGACAAGTGTCCCTGATGTATTATTCTATCCATCTATTATGTAATTGAGGATCTCAGTACAGCCACATGCTCCCTTTAAAAAAAAAATATTTGTCCTAAACACCACAACAATGAATCAAACTTTGGCAGGGTTTCTATAGCACATTTGCTTAACATAAGAGTGAAGTGACATTGTAATGCATCTGAAGGACCTGTCATTGGCACTGAGCCACATAAATATAACACTGTGGCGTGCAAGAAAAGTGGCTTTTGCCGAGAGGCAACCATTACAAACACCTCATAGAGGAGCCCTCCAGCTATCCAGTGGGGTCACATCATCCTTGCAGTACACTCTAACAGCTGGAGGACATACTGGATAGTCTTTGTCTGTAAGAGGTTTGGATCAGCCCGAATGTCAGTGGGCATATGGCATTTCTGAGCTCCAAATGAAGCTAATCCTATAATGTGGGACGCTAGGACTAACATTAGGGCTGTAGCTCTGATTTGTGGTTTGCCTGGGGGAGGCTTTTTCAGTAACATCTTCTCTTTAACTTGCATGTTCCAGTACGATTGAAGCTATAAGCTCTGCACATTTTTTTTTTTACACCAGTCTTTGAGAAAACAATTAGGTAACGATTAAAAGTTTGTCTTCCCCAAGCCCTTGAGGCAATCAACCCTTTTATTTTGTGCAGTCACACTTTTTACGATGTATTCCATGTACTATAATGAGCCGTCAATATACCCTGCTGTAAATCCATATGGCAGGCCAGTATGAGGTTGTGACCAGAGGATGAAGAGAATTGAATATGTCACCCCAGCCTATCACCTGTAAATGGCATTTGGAGGAAGGGCAGGACCCATGTGCTGGACGATGAATTAAACTGGAGAGATGCATGCTTGTATTTGTGTGCATTTGTTTGTGGAGACATATGTGTATTCTTCCTTGTGCCCTGTGCTACATTTAATACAAGGGTCTAAAAAATGATTTCCCTCACACGCAATCATTGGTTGATACAAGATCCATTACTTAACTGATCCTTAAACAACAGTTCAGATGTATCAGTGCAAACACATTGCAGTCAAAAAAATATCTTAAAGACTAAGTATCTTAGTCTTGTCTTTAGACTTAAAGTCTTACTTCTATTACTTTATTGATAAATGAGATATGAAATGAAATGAGAAATGAAAGTTTGACTCATTTCAAGATTTGCCAATTGGGTGAGAAACTTGTCAAGCCAACAGTAACTTAAAACAAGTAATTATTATGTACTTGAGAAAAAAAAGATTTATTACATAACTAAAAACACTCATGAAGAAATTTTGCCAGGTAACCACACAGCAAATCAAAAAAGTACATTTCAAAAAAGATAAGAAATTATCAAAAATCTAAAGATACAAATCTAAAGATACAACTAAGATACTTGTTTTTTGGCTACATTGTGTTTACACTGATATGCCCTTCCTGACTGCTCAGTTCAAACATATGCTCAGTCATGCCTGTCAGGGGCTTCCCAGGAACACTAGTGAATTAAAAACTCCATCAGGTACTAAACTTAACAGAAAATTGAGGAGGGAGGAATTTCATGGACCCAGTCATGTTACATTTTCCCATCATTCAGGTAGCTGCCTAGCTGCATGGCCAGCTCCTCCTGGTTCCTTTCATAACCAAAATTCTGGCCAGCATCCCAGGATGGGGATGTGCTGCAATGAGCCAAAACATGACCACCTGCCTAATATGCTGTTGGTCCTCTACGTGCCGCCAAACAGGTCTGTCTCCCCATGGACTCTGCAAGACCTCTGAAGGTGCCCTGTTGTATCTGGCACCGAGACGTTAGCAGCAGATCCTTTAGGTCCTGTAACTTGTAAGGTGGAGTCGCTGTGGATTGGATTTGTTGTTCCAGCAACAATTGGCCACACCTTGAACTCTTTGTCATGTTCCTCAAACTCATAATGTGCAGTGTGGTAGGACAGATTATCCTACTGAAAGAGGCCACGGCCTTCAGGGAATTTCGCAACAATGTTTAGGTACGTGTCAAATTGACGACCACATGAATGCCTCAACCCAGGGTTTCCCAAGAGAACATTGTCCAGGGCATCACACTCCCTCCACCAGGTTGCCTTCTTCCCACAGTGCATCCTGGTGCCATCTATTGCCCAGGTAAATGACAAATGCATACTCGGCCGTCCACATGATATAAAAGAAAATGGGACTCATCGGACCAGGCGACCTTCTTCCATTGCTCCAAGGTCAAGTACCGACACTCACGTGCCCATTGTCGGTGCTTTCGATGGGGGACAGGGGTTTCGTGGGCACTCTGACCAGTCTGCACCTGCACAGCCCCATATGTGCACCGTGTGCTGTGACACATTCCTCCCGGCACCATCATTACATTTCTCATTAATCGTTTATGCGACTTGTGTCACTGTAGCCCTTCTGTTGGTTTGGACCAAACATGATAGCCTTTGTCACCCTTGCGCATCGATGAGCCTTGGGCGCCAAACACCCTGTCGCCGGCTCGTAGTTTGTCACTCCTGGGACCAATGTCGGTTGGTACTCACCACTGCTGACCGGGAACACTCCACAAGCCTTGCCGCTTAGGAGATGCTCTGACCCAGTCATCTGGCCATAACGATTTGGCCCTTGTAGCTCAGGCCTTTACGCCTGCCCATTTCTTCTGCATCCAGCATGTTGACTACGAGAACCAGCTGTTTGCTTACCGTCTAATATATCCCAGACATTGACATGTACCATTTTTATGAGATAATCAAAACTATTTGCTTCATCTGTGAGTGGTCATAATGTTTTAGCTGTGTTTGTCTTCATAAATGAATCACATGACCTTTGACAAGCCAAAATGGAGGTTAAATGCTTAAATGCTAAGGCACCGGCAAGAATGGTGCTGATACAAGTGTACCCAGGCTTCCTCTGTTCCTCAAATGTTCAACAGAGCCATTAAACAGGGCCAAGCTCATTAGAGTTCACAGGGCCAACACACTGATCACTGTGCCTGAAGAACAGGCCAGGTCCCCTGTGAAGCAGTAGCTCAACACAGTCAGATTCACTTTGTCCCACGTTCAGAATGGAGAATGTTGGGGCGCAACAGGCTAAGATGCAGCAGACTTGCGGTTGCAGTTCGCTGCAGTTGCACATTGGGGACTGGGGTTCGATTCCTGGTCCTGCCAAAAGCCAAGTTTGGCCAGCTCATGTGGAGGGGCATTAATTGGCTTGTCGTTCCAGAGGGAGGGTCTTGGCAGGGTTAGCTGATCGCCGTACAATAAGCGCCTCGGAAGCCTTGGAACCACGGACACGATTAGAGAGATGAGACGTCTTGAAGAAGGCATGTCGCTCTTCCTCGGCCCTCCAGGGGGCGGGGTGTGGATGGTGTATCTAACTTGAATTTAATAAACAAATCTAACAGAATTAAATGTATTAAATAAAATAAAAAAGAATGGAGAATGTTCAGAACAGGCTACAAATCCTGCCATTGATTGCTGATGGTGTGGAACCCCTTCCCCCACCCTCATCTCAAACTTGATCGTGATCTTTCAGCTCTTGCCTTAGGGCTTTTCATCCCAGAAAAGAATATTTTGGACATGCAGAACAAATATGGCCACAAGGCTGTTATACTGTCTCATGCTCTTGGACAGGAGAGCCTCCCATCCTCAGGGATCCATAAGGCCAACGTGCCATCCTTTCTGCTGGCCTCAAGGCCTTCTCTGGATCACATGATACCTGCCATGCAGGCAAGGGTGGTTCTAAAGGAGCCAGTCAGTCTGCTATAACGTTACTAAAATATCATTTTTACCAAGACATTGTCTTTCCCGTTTTACTGCCTTCCAAATGTGCATCAAAAGTGCTATGTTTTGCCAGTCAATCTGTTTTTATGAAGACGCTGTCGTTTCCGCTTGCAAGACTGCCAAATGTGAGTAAAAAACCAAGACGTGACAGCACAGATTGCAAGCTTATATGTAAGTAAGCCTCTAAACTTTATTTTGCTCTTGTCAGTGTGACAGGTTGAAATACTGAATATGCTGAATGGTAACATTACGATTTAAATATAATTTAAATGTTATCATTAAATAACATCAAAGTAGTTAGCTAGCTGACGTCACCTAACATTAGCGGACTAAATTGACTAGTCACTAGTTAACTAAGTAGCTAAAGAACGTTAGTCTCAACAAGAAATACATTTTTTGAATGCTTTCTTTAATATAATATGCCCCCTTGTGTAACTTATCTAGTTAGTTAGCTATGTAATGTTCTAACAGATGGTTCGGAAGAATGTGTATTTACATAATAATATTGTATCCATTGTGTAGGTGCTGGTACACAATTCTTATAGTATTTTGAATACTCAAGTACTAAAGACAATAATTACTTCATATAGTTTCTAAAAGCTCTTTAAAATGTTAACATTAAGTAAACATTCTTTTCATGTAACATTGTGACATCCCTGTGTCTGACCCCTCTATTGTTTTAAAAAATTACATTTAAATAAAGATAATTTATTTCTACGGCTGTTATTTCAAGTGTGTCTCCTTACGTTGAGTTTGTGTTTTCTGTATTATTTCAGAAGAAGACTAACATGCATCAGAGCTGGCGAGAATGTGATCTTGGACAAAGCAACAATGTGTATTATCATCATTTTAATTAATTTAATTAATCATTTTAATCATATTAAGTTAATTTGTTAGACATCCATGACCACAAATTCTTGAACAGACTTAGTTACAGGTCAGAGCCTTATTTATTGTAATAAATCTCAGGTACATCATGATGATAATACACATTCTTCCTTTGTCCAAAATCACATTCTCACCAGCTCTGATGCATACTTATCCAGTCACTTCATGTTATTCTTCTTCTCAGATTGAAACAAGCCTGTAAATATTGGTATTATGTTGGTGTACGATGAACACATATACACTATACACCTTGTAGTTTGTTCTGCAGATCACTCCATGACTTTAATGACCTTAAATATGGTCAAACAATTAGTTTTTATTCTTGGTCCATAAACATTGAATCGTCTTATGATAACAATATATGATGTATGATATACCATGTAATTCATGAGTCATAATTGGTACAATTTTGAGGCTCTTCAGTGTGCAGTGTGCCATGGAAAATGGAATGGAATGCTCTGAGTCTACTGTATGTGTAGGCTCAGAGCATTCTTTTTCATTTTCCATATGCATAACCCTTATTCCATGCCAGATCTTTGCCACACTGCCTGCTTTAGCACACAGATCAAAATTGTGAGCCTCAAAATTGTGCCCTTTCTGTTAATTTATAGGAAGATAAAACCCAGGGTATACACAATGCATTTTTGTTTGGTGGTTTGCTTAGAGCTTTTGTCCAGTGAAAAACTTCTGTTAGTGAGTTCAGAGAAGGGTCTTGATGAAAAAAGAGGCGATAGCCTATTTATTTGTCATTGGTAATGTCATCCTGTACATTAGCTTATCTGCAGCCTATATCCTATTAATGTATGTTTAGTCTTAGTAGACCAGTAATGCTTCATAGATTTTCACATCTGAAACAATAAAAAAACATAAATAACCTCAAAAGTGATTCGTACGCACAAAGTTCAGGAGATATGGTGGCCACCCCCAGACAACCCTTGGACTCCCCTTGGCCATCCCAGTAAAAAAATCCTAGAACCGCCCCAGCACGCAGGCAGCCCTCCCCCTCACTCTCAGGCACAGCCCCCTAATGAAAAAGGTCAGGCAGTCGGGCACTGAGGAGAAGACTGGCAAGACAGCCAGAAACCAGACACGTCCCATCTCCTGGCCGCCTGCTGCAAGGTCAAACCCTACAACTTTACAAGCTTTAGTGTCCGGACAGTATGCACGACACCCACTAAGACTTAACTGCCAGATTATACAGCAGCTGCATTTTAAGAGGTTTGCGTGCTCTCTGGGAGCTCATCGGTGCAGTTTGTTTTCAAAAAGGTTGTCCATGGAGACCCATGGCCTATCAAGGACAACCAAAACCAAAAAGGTGCTGCATACTGTAATGTATGCAGGACAAAAAAAAATCAATGACACATAGGCTTTATTCAAAATCTGGACATCCCCCCCCCCCCCCTTATTCCTCCCCTCTCAGCAAATATAGCCTTCATTTCTGTCCTGAAGGCAAAGGGCTACAAGGTGACTGCTTAACTCAAATGCATAACACTGCCATCTGGATAAGCACATTGGGGACTGTGAACACAAGGGCACAGAACATCAAAAAACAAGTGATCAAACCACACGTGCTATGGGCCTATGAGTAACTCCTGTCCTGACTAATGAAAACATACTCCGACAGTAACACCAGTGCTGGTGGAGCCTTCTTAACTCTCCATCTTTCCTTAATTAGTATGCAATAAATAATTACTTGTGGTGGTTGTGTTCCAATGTCAGAAAGTCTATATGAGCACAACGTGGTTATGAAACATCCACACTGGAGGATTACTATGCTGTGTAAACTATGTGGAAATTTACTGGTTGTGCATTCCCCAGGGCACATGCACAGATCTGAGCGGTTTCTCTGTGAACAGTTCATTGTGATAGCATTGCAAGATTTAACAACTGGAATCCTTATACAATTTAATGTTTTCCTATTTCTATCATAGATTTCTCTACTTTTTTCCAACAAAGGGCTCATATGAGTGTGCCACGTCAGATTCAACAAACACACCTAACTTCTAAATGAAGGTCCATTAAAATACAATATATATACAAGATTTGCAGAAATGTCTCATTTTTAGCAACATTTACAGTTCAGGTTTGCTTCTGTTCACCAAGATATTAATTGTAAAAGGCTTTTTGACCAGGGATGCCTACATTTGCAAACGACTGTATATATAATTTTGGGCAGTAGAGAAAGACTTCTGTCTTTGTTACATACACAGCCGTTGGGATCGATTCCGATCCTCAGGCTGAGCATGGTACTGAGCATGGCAGGTTTGAACAGTAATGTAAGCATTGATTTAATCTATTTATTTTATTACGCATGTCTCTGATGCACAGTGTGATGCTCACTTTTGTATCTGTGCATTATGTGATTATTTTTGCTGGCCCTGTTAGGACAGTAGTAAAGGGTGGGTTCCTATGAATCTCCAAGCCCCCCAAAGGTTCTACCGCAAACAGAACAGTCAGCAAGCTCTTGGCTGTGTGCTGTCTATTTGGCTCTGTGTGAGTGACTTCAGCCATATCTGTCAGCAGGCATTGACTCATCAGTCATTTCTGACTGCAGACTAGCAAATTGGTGTGCGGCGAAATTCCCGCCTTGCAGAGACAGATTGCGTCGCCACCCCAGTGCTTGTCAGTTGAAACGTAGGAGCTGTTACACCTTCCACTTCAATTTCAGATGTGACCACAACACACCTCCCCACCCCCACCCATCCCCTGCCCCCTTCTCTGTCCACTTCGACACCTTCCGAGCTCCTGCTAGTTCCATCCGGGCCTCTTCCTTCAGCCAACAGCATGGAAATGACAGTATCCTGGGCTGCAGCCAGTCAGGCTGTCCCACTTTTTCCGTATGCAGGTCGCTGCGGCAGGAATCCCTTGTGAGGACCTCGACTGAGACGCTTAATTGCTGCCTCCTTAACAAGCACAACATTTGCATTACTCCAACAGCCAAGCTAAGGAGAGTACAAATTTAGACATGCAAACCCTTCAGAATGTGAGCTTTTTCTGTATGCATGTACTGTATGTAATGTATGTATTTGGGTATGACTTGAGTTCATGTGTAAATGAGAAGATCATTACAGCTGCAGTCTCATCACATAGATGTGATTGGAGAGATGAATGAGAATGAGAGATGTCTCCTGGCATGTCCACGCATCCCTTTTGCTCTGTTAGTGGCTGTGTGCTTTATCCTTGCTTTGCCCGCGCTTTATCTCTCCTGGGTCTAGGCACATAATGGAAAGCAAAATGCCACTGTGGAGTTTCAATTATACCTGCAAAGGTTCTCTCTCCTTTTAACAGAAGCATAATTATTTTCCTCTTTGGGTGCTTCAGTTTCGATTGGCCAGTTGGAGTCATCTTATGTAAGGATGCAAGGACATTTGCAACAGTTAATTAGCAGATGTGAACAACTGTGAAGATGTTTCCCTTTTCTCACTGAGCAGATCAGCTGAAGCTGGGTATACACTGTACGATTTTTGCCACGAATCTGCAGTCTCAGACAAAACTTTTTAAATCGTTGAGAGCCAAAATCGGCCGTCTTTTCACATCTTTTCACGACAAATTCTCTGCGAATTCTAAAGACCGTTGTGCGAGCAGTTTCTGAGATACTCACATCACCCTGTCGGGCATGATCACTCCTCAGTCAAAGTCACTTAGATTATATTTCTTCCCCATTCTGACTGCTGAACATATTGACTACATCTGCATGCTTTTATACATTTAGTTGCTGCCACATGATTGGCTGATTAAACATTTGCATTAACAAGCTGGTGTACAGGTCTACTTGATAAAGTGTTCACTGACTGTATATGTAGCATATGCAGCCCCCTCCAAAAGTATTGGAACAGCAAGGCAAAAATTGTGCAAGCTGCTACACCACAGACAATGGACGTGTAATGAACAACCAATAGGAGCAACGTAATACAATACATGACTTACTGTAAACGATACTCACAGCACAATAAACACGTTATTTCAAGTGTCCCCTTCGACACTAAAATATGCCTTGCATGTGGATAAAGTAGCCTAGGTTAATTAAGCTGCTACCGCTCTCAAACCGTGTCACATCCTGAATAAATAGCCAAAGTTGAGAGACTCGTCAGAAACAAAGGCGCTAATATCCAAAAGCAAAATGAGAAAAACTATGTTTAGAATGACTTTTTCCGGGCAAATAATGCCAGTATTAGTGTGCAGCTTTTATGCTCCACCATCCTCAAATTCTGTGTGTGGATGTCAGATGACGTAGCCACTGTAATCGTATGCTGGAATCTCTGCTCTTATTATAGGATTCTTGGATCTTATCGCACAGTGTGACAGCAATGAAAGAGATGATATTGTCGGGGCTACATCGCACAGTGTGACATGGAACCATTGTAAAAGACGGCTGATATCGCACAGTGTACAGCCAGCATACAATAAATGGTTTGCTTTGATGCTCTGTGAGTTTTTGCAACAAAAAAAAGGGGGAAACACAATTTGTGAGTGTCTACCCAATGGAAGACTGTTTCACATACAAAGGTGCCCAAAAGAGATCAAGGGCTCTGCTGTTTATCTGGAACAAAGAATCACCTCCCAAGGGATTACTTGGGATTAGTGCAAATGTTCTGCAATATGCAAATTATAGCACCATGGAGTACAGATACAGTGTTCCAACAGAGGGTTTATTATTGTTTTAGTTTTTATTATTATTATTATTATTATTATTATTATTATTATTATTATTATTATATAATAATAATAATAATAATAATAATAATAATAATAATAATAATAATAATAAAAAATAAAAAAAATAAAAAAATAATAATAATAATAATATCAGAGTCATAACTGGTCAGAACTGTTGCTGACACATTTTTGGGAAAATAGTGTAAAGAAAAATCTGACAATTTATGTACTGGATAAAATAAATCCATGAATCTCACTTTTGAATTGTGAAAAAGGAGGTTATTTGTTATTCAATTAGTCAATTAAATTATTTGTTTTTTATATGATAACCTATGGTATAGTAGTTTGCACATTTTTGAATGTGTAGGCTGGAGAAAAATACATTAATTCAATATCTTTACTTTATGAAACCCATTCCATATGCATCACTCGTTTGTCAAGGCATTTCAGGCACATAGGCAAATACATGTCCAAAGGCTCCGTCTCTTTGTTCCACAAAAAGCTCTCACTGTCACTAGTATGTCATCATGGAGAAAAGGCTCTGTCAGAAATGGTTAAATAAAAACTTACATCCTTAGCACTTTTTGTTGACACCCCACTGAGAACAATCAGGATAGCAAATCTCAGTGCTGTATAATCTGGATACAATTAAACTCAATGTGCTGGATACAATGTGCTCATTTTAAATACACGTTTAGTCCATGACAGTAATGATTAGAGATGAAATATGTCAGACTTTAATGGAGCATCTGTGGTATTTCATCTCAATAATTGTGGCATGGTAACTGCCACAAAGCTAACATGCTGTTGAGTAGGTTAGAAGGAGAATTTACATTCTGTACCTCGGGCATGAAATTTTAATTCCAGATCTATCTTGCACACAAAAGTCAGGCCATCAGCATGATCATTTTTGAAAATGAAATGCTGTCTTTTTAAAAAAGCTAAAGTATGAAAATGAATGACAGTTATGACTATTGTATATTGCATGTAGTAGCATATACGCTTAGTGACCACTTTATTAGGTATTTATTAGCCTATCCACTTAGAGGTTTGATGCATTGGGTATTCAGAGATTATCTTTTGCATACCAATATTGTAATGCATGGTAATTTGCATTACTGTCACGTTCCCATCAGCTTCAATCAACCTTCTCCTCTGACCTCTCAAATTAACAAAGCGGTTCTGCTTTCTGAACATCTTGACTAAATCTGCATGCTTTTATGCATTTAGTTGCTGCTACATGATTGGCTGATTAAATATTTGCATTAACAAGCTGGTGTACTGGTCTACCTGATAAAGTGTTCACTGAGTATGTATGTAGCATATGCAGTCCCCTCCAAAAGTACTGGAACAGCAAGGCCAATACATTTGGATTAAATTCAAGGCTTAAACCAAGAGTAGACATTCAGAACTATTTATTGTTTAACCAATCAATCTAACAGGATACATTTGGGCAACAAGAAACACCTGTCAGTCACATGTTCCAATACTTTTTCTCACCTAAAAATTGGGTGGTCTGATACAAAAGTATGTTCAATTATATATCAATGCAAAAATAAAAATATATGCACAAGCATAATCAGAATTTGCATGATTATGTAAACAGGACATGTGAAATAATTTGTCTGTGGAGATTAATGCCCAAAAACATCTTAGGAGGGACACAACAGCAGCTGTGTGCATCAGACATAATGCTATTAGAGAGGGACAAAAAAGAGGTTACGTTTAAATGAAATCCCCTAACATATTTAGTTATTAACCCAGCTTGCCATCCATATCCCAAACCCTAAAACATTGCCAGCTGTAAACACACAAGTAACTGGCCTCATAGCCAAGTACCTCAAACCAAACTCAAACCTCTCCCCTAGCTTCGTATGATTCAAGGTGAATTTTAAAGACTCCTTATATAAAACATTTTTTACTTTATACTGTAGATTAAGATGACATGCTAGCAATATATTGCTTCTGAAGGGCCACTGACCATAGTCTGGCAGGATTGAATTATTGGTGAACAGTAGGAATGTCTTGCTGTCTTGAGACACAGTGTGTTTGGGAAATTAAATAATTCCATATAGTATGTACAGTAGAGAAGTCCAAATGTCTTGGGACATATACATTATTCGTTGATTTGGCTTTGTACTCCAGTTTTAAATTTATGATCAAACAATTCACAAGTGGGTAAAGTGCACATTGTCAGCTTTTATTAAAGGTTATTATTATATATTTTGGTTTCACCATGTAGAAAGTACAACACTTTTTATACATAGTTCACCCAGTTCGGGACACCATAATGTTTGGGACAAATGGCTTCACAGGTGTGTGGCAGCTGGGTGCGGTTTGCGGGAAGGAAGCGGGGCAATCCGAGCTCCACACCTACAGGTTAAGCAGGCATATACATGGACGGCATTGTGAATCAGTCCAGAATTTTAAGTGTGATTCTTTCCACAGTCGACGTCTGGGACTGGGGAACTATACAGCTGAGAGGTGAGAGCAGAAGCCTGTGAGCAGCCGAAAAGCTATGTGTGACTGTTTTATTTTCTTTGCATTTATTATTTTAATTCATTATTTTGGCCAGAATCCCGTGAGGGTGAAGGACTTTTGTTTATTTGACCATTTGTTTGGCTAGCTCTCTCTATCTACGCCCTGTATATTCATAAATAAACACTGGCTACCTCCAGATTTCCCAAATCTCCCTGTGTCAAGCTCTTCTGTCCTCTGAGGGGATTCAAATGGCTTGTGGCAAGGTGTTTCTAATTAGTCCGGTGTGTTCTACTGCTTCCTTAGTGCAGGTTCAAGAGAGTTCTCATCTTTGATTGCCTTTGGAGTTGTTATTGGTGTTTGGCACAAAAGTATCAGAACAGGAAGGTCATTTCCTTTTGTTTTTGCTATAGACTGAAGACAATTGAGTTTGAGGTCAAAAGATGTACTTGAGATATCTGGATTTCAGCTTTTATTTCCTGGTATTTTTATCTAGATTTCTTAAACAACTTAAATAAACCCTTTAGTGGGAAAATACACACTCACCAAGCACTTTATTAGGTATGTATTAGACTTCTTTTTTAGACATCTACTGCTATAGCCTATCCACTGAGAGTTACGATGCGTTGTATGTTCAGAGATGCTCTTCTGCATACCACTGTTGTAATAGGTGGTTATTTGCATTACTGTCATCTTCCTGTCAGCTTTGACCAGTCTGGCCATTCTCCTCTGATGTCTCTCATTACCAAGGCATTTCTTTCTGCAGAACTGGATTTTATTTATTGAAATTTTTTGCACCATTCTTTGCAAACTCTATAGACGAGTGTGTGAGAAAATCCCAGGAGATCAGCAGTTTTTGAGATACTCAACCCACCCTGTCTGCCACCAACAATCATTCCACGGTCAAAGTCACTTAGATCACATTTTGTCCTCATTCTGATGGTTGATGTAAATATTAACTGAAGCACCTGACCCGTATCTACATGATTGTATGCATTGCACTGCTGCCTCACAATTAGCTGATTAGATAATCGCATGAATAAGTAGGCATAATAAAGAAACAATGTTCCTAATAAAGTGCTTGTTGAGTGTATACTTGCTAACTTGTGTAGCAATGGATGATTTAAAGATTAGCTCAAATATAGAAAATATTTTGATTCAGATTGTAAAATAAATTTATGGTTTTAATATTTATAAGCAGCCGCTTACTAGTTTTCACTTTTTCTTGGCCTTCTGTGTAGTAGGTAGTGTAACGTGCTTGGACAGTTTGAAGTCAAGATTGCTTTCCTGGCTGATTGCCAGGATTAAGGCCAAGAGGTCTGAGAGCACAGCCAGGCCAACAGGATGCTGAAAGGAATTCACATTCAGAGCAGCTGCTGCACTGCCTTTGAAGGTAACGGAGGATTTCTAGATTCAATGAGAATGACGTAATGTCGTACAGGGTGCACTACAGAGCCTAGACAAAATTGCTTTCTGTATGACTCACAATCTGAAAGGAGAACAGTTACAGCCCGTCATGATGCCTGTCTTTCCTGAATACTCAATGCTACCTTCACCTTTATTTGGAGTCCTGACTACATGAGGTTGTGATTAGCCAAAATAATTTCATTATTGAGACTGCTGTGTTAGCCTAGTGTATGTCAACTGCCATACATACAGTGGGCTCCATAATTATTGGCACCCTTAATAGAAATGGAGAAAAAAAGGCTGCATATAATAAAGAACATGGTTAATAATCTATATGTCATGTTCAAACATATGGGAAAACGATATACTTTTATTTCAATACATTTATGCATTGTTTGAATATGTTCAAATGTTTTTTTATTTAGTTTTAATTGTTTCTGAAAATCACAGGTGTCAAAATTATTGGGACCCCAAACAATTATTGTAAATACAATCAAACAAATTGAAATTTGCAATACAATTTTACTGTATTTTAAAGTTAATCTCAGTCTAAAGGGACTACCATTACTTCCTGTTTCACTGGAATATAAAAATGAGGTAACAAGCATGCAAAATCCCTTTGTGGAAAAGGCAAAGAAATGTCAATTCAGAAGACGCAGATGGTAATTGACCATCACAAGTCTGGTAATGGGTACAAAAAAATACATAAACGGTTAAACATACCACTTAGCACTGTAAGGGCAATTATTGAAAGGCAAATTTGCCAGGAAGAGAATACGAGTGCATATTATCCCCACACACATGGAAGATGGTGAGGGAGGCCATAACCCAAGGACCACAGTTTAGGAATTGCAGAGATTGGTTGCATCTTGGAGTCACCAAGTCTCAAAAAGATCCATAAATTGGCACATCCATAGCAGCTCTTTGGAAGGGTAGCAAAAAGACAGCCCTTGCTGAACAAAAACAATCCAAACAACTGGAGTTTGCCAAACCTCATTGAAATTATGACTGAAAGAGAGTGCTATGGTCATATGAAACCAAAATGGAAAGTTTTGTCCATAAACACCATCATTACATTACATTACATTACATGGCATTTAGCAGATGCTTTTATCCAGAGCGACGTACAACAAAGTGCAGATCAAACACAAGTATAAGTGCGAAGAGGACCTGAGAGGACAGTACAGTTCCGAGTCCTAGTGTAAACAGAGATAATCAGAACCCTTGAAGAATACAATCAACTTCCAAACTAGCATACCACAGTTGGCAGCTATAATACCCTGAGTACAACAATACAATAGCTAATACAAAAAAACAACAATATCTATACAATATCTTAGGAATAGACAAAAATCCCTCAATGTCACAAATGATAGGGCTGTCATCTTTGCCAGAGTTGTTTGCACAAAGTATTCAACCATGGGTTCCAATAATTGTGGAACCTGTTTTTTGGTGAAATACATTTCTTGTTTGAAAAATGTAAGGCTTTGGTTGATTCCATTGAATCATTAATAAAGCACACTATTTTATGCATGTTGGATAATAAAGCTTATATTCAATAACACTTTTGCCAATAATTATGGAGCCCACTGTAGAATACTGTGTGTTACACAATTGGCACAAAGTTTCTTATTACATATAGAATAGTTGCCTGTGCTAATCAACAAATTTAAATAATTGCTTAAAGAGCTATTCAACCTTACACTAATTGTATTTCTGCACCATTAAATTTCTCTGGAATGTAAAAACCAGGAATTACCATCCAAAGGTCATCACACAACATTCTCTTAATGCTGTCTTGCGAAGAATCAGTAAGTTCTATTCAATTAAGATAATTAAAAATTCAAAAACATTCCCAGGAGGCACCAGGAGAACATTCCAGCACATTCCAGTGCATACAACATGTTGCCCTGTGCACTCTTAAATTAATGGAAACTAAAGATGAATGTAAAAGTATAGAGATGGATCAAAGACATTCATTTCAAATAAACCCTTACTTCAGTCCACTGGCCTGAATTCAAGCATCAATTCTCATGAACTATGGCTGTGTCCAAAACTGCAAAGACGCTGCCTTCCTAGGCAGTATTCTAAGGCAGGGAGGCATCGAGTGTCATCCAAATCCAAAGTGTGTAAGAAATGTTGCCATCTAAGGTGCCTTAATTTGAATAATTTTGAAGGCAGCATCAATGCATCCTTTGCCGGGCAGGACATCCCATAATCCTTTGCGATTAACTTTATGCTTACTTCCATTAATGGCAGCTGAAAACAACAGTGGAGTTCACAAAGAACTATAAAAGAGCTCATCCACAAGTGCAAGTACACAGCGAGCTCAATATTTTGTTTTAGTCATATATTTTAAACAAAATTTGAATGACTTAACACGCTGAAATAACGTATTTAGGGCCAGATGTACTAAGCCTTTTGCAACGATTTTCAGGCATACATATGACGCAGTCTGCCCAGGAAACATGCGTCGTATTTATCAAACTACCACAAGGGGCTAGAACCGCAGTATGTGTGAGATCTACTCCCGTCATCACAAGATGCACTTCTGTCCTCAATGTATAAGCATTTAAGGGTCAATCACGCAAATAAAGGGCGGAGATTTTATCAGTGTGGCTGATCATTGAATTTACTAAAGTTTATGCAATTGTGTGAAATTTCTCCACCTCTAAAGAGCAGGCGTAAACCAAGTCACAGATCTAGGCTTCGAAGATGCACTGAAATAATCTTTGCAACAAGAATCACACTATTACAACCCCCTGAGCAAACAATAAACAGATTATTAATAATAAATATGAATTAATGATCGCAGCCAAGCAATAATTAAGGCTGGGTGTTTGTCACAGAAAATATTTACTAAATAATAAATTAAATGAAGCAATATCTCATGCAAAGCAATGGGAAGTGACTGAAATAACGTTCTCAACCATAGTGACAGTATCTGAAGCTTTAAAAAATATGAGAAGGCTAAATGCAATGATATGCTGCTTTTAATTTTGTCCATTGTGGAAAGAGCTTGTGTTTGTTTTGATTAGACACATAGCTAAAACAGCAGCTGGAAATGTTTTAACTGCAAGTTCTAGACAGCTTGGTTGTGCGAAACAAGAGACTGATGGAGTTATGATAAAACCAAGGTACAATAAATATATTAGTCCTATGTTAAAACCCAGTAATATAACGCAGCCACTGTGAGGCAAAGGTGGTTGAGAGGGCAGTTTTTTTTTCTGCAGCCCCGCCCTTTCCATTATCTTTGTCTCAGTGGATCTCAGTGTAAGTTAAAAATATAGCTATGTTAACTGTTCCAGAAATAGAGAACTACTCTCTCTCTCTCTCTCTCTCTCTCTCTCTCTCTCTCTCTCTCTCTCTCTCTCTCTCAATCCTTCTCATTCTCTCACTGGTATTTTATCTCTTTCATTTCTGACACTTTAAAGACACAAGCCACATTTCTCTTTTTCATTAGCAGTTGCTATATGGCCTTTTGACTTGTACTATGGTTTCCAATGAAGGGTCCATGCCTCTTTGAACACAGTCTGTGCTCTGCGCTGTGCAGGGCTTGGAGCCAGGCAAATCCTTCCTGGATTATTGAGCTCATAGCCCACAGCCGCCTCTAAACTGCATGCTTCACCACTTTCACATCACCGTGTTTCTTTACCTGTGGGCTCACAAATGAAATAATAATTTATAGAAATGACTGTAGGAATTGCTTCCAGGGAAATAAGTATTGCCACTTTATGTTTGTTCTGTGTGTGTGTGTGCGTGTGTGTGTGTGTGTTTGTGTGTGAGAGAGAGAGAGAGAGAGAGAGAGGGAGATAGAGAGAGATCAAGTTGGACGCCTGTAGTTTGACTGATTATGTGTGCATGTATGTACATTTTTTTTCTACTCATAATGTGGTTACTAATCAGTAGAATTTCATTGCTATTGCTCTTCTGAGAAGTTAAACTTTCAAGCTAATTCTGAATATTAATTAAACTAAACATGATTGATGTCCACTGTGCCATCTTCAGGCCTCTCTGTTTTATTACATATGAGGCCAAGTGCAGGGAGTGGGAGCCAGAACGGATGTGCAGAAAGGGTGTAGAGACGTACTGACTGACAGAAGCCTTTTTGTTTAGGCAGAACCCTCTAAACCATGATCATCATCAAAGTCATCATCATAGTGGTTCTCTCAATTGTTATTAAGATTTAAGATGATATAGAAAAATGAAATGGGAGCACTGTAGGTCTAGGCTGTTGTTACGTTAATTAATTTCTACGGTTATTTCCCAGAGCCGATTTGTGCCTAACTATACAATGTAAGTAATTTGATTCAAATATAAACTATTTCTCACCATAGACCTAGATATAGAACATAGATCACATTGTAGCTCCCTGCGGGAATTGAAAGCCAGAGTGGTCATCATGCACTGCTATACTCATTACCCTCAACATCTCTCAAGAGCAAAATTGTTGCAGATGATTTCCCACTGCGCAAGAAGAACTGCACATTCATAAGCAAATCTAAAAAACAAGTTTGCACAGTATGCTCTGGATTCATAGTAGAGTGTGAGAGAGAGTTATACAAGGCAGCCAGCTACCCAATTCTAATACTTTTCTCTAGTTACAACAGCTGTATGGGAAGCTGACATGTTAGACCCTATGAAGCTAGTAAATTGAATAGAAATTAAATTGCCGGTCTCCCAGCGTGTGCCATCAAGCCCCTCCAGCTGGTCCAGAATGCTGCAGCCCGCCTGATCACCAATCAGCCCAGGTCGGCTCATGTCACCCCGCTTCTCATTGGCCTCCACTGGCTTCCCATTGCCGCACGCATCCGTTTCAAGGCCCTAGTGTTGGCATTTCAGGCTGCTAAGGGGACTGCCCCACCTTACATACAATCCCTGATCACTCCCTACTCCCCAGGTAGACCACTCCCGTCTGCCAGCTCTGGTCGCCTTACGGTTCCCTCTCTACGTGCACCTGGCGGTCGAGCTGCACGTTCACGCCTGTTTTCCGTTCTGGTTCCTCAGTGGTGGAATGACCTGCCTACCACTGTCAGAACAGCAGAATCCCTCCCCCTATTTCGACGCAGACTCAAAACCCACCTTTTCAAACTCTACCTTAGTCCTCCCTCCTGATTTCCCCTGCCCCTTCTTTCTGATATCCCTATCCTTGTCTAACCCCCCCCCCCCCCCCCAAAAAAAAAAAAAAAAAAAAAAAATGATGACAACTCTGTTTAGAACAGCATTTCCTGTGTATTTTGCTACTTTCTGGATGTGATGCTCTGACTTATGGTAGAACCTATGCACTTGTAAGTCGCTTTGGATTAAAAGCGTCTGCCAAATGACTAAAATGTAAATGTAAATGTGAATTGAAATTAAATTAAATTGATTAAATTAAATTGCATTTTATTGCTTGCATGTTTTTACAACTGCATTTGTAGATTTGTGGGAAGGTTAAATGGACGTAAATTATTAATTGATTCTTATATAGTGTAATTTTTATGCTAATGTGCCATCTACTGCAGCAGCGGTGTTATATAATGCAATACTGTGGACTCTCTGACCACCCCCACAACCTGTCACATTCATATTTTAAGGGTACAATAGGTTTTTGCGTTAAAACATTGTTACGAGACTATTGTAAATCCCTTCCTATCATTGAGAAAGCCTCACTGACATGTTGACTCACCCTCTGCCTGTGTTTATAGTCCTTAAATTCGGGTTTCAAATTATAAAGTTGACAGCCCGACACTCTGTATCAAAACATTCATTCAAGCTCATTGGTTGAAAATTGGTTCTAACTGCCACAGCCTAATGGCGTTTCAACATCAACATTTTTACAGAGAAGGGGGAGGGATAAACAGTATTGTGGTTTGAAGGTGTTTGTTGCTGCTATTCCTCTCTTGAATGTTAGAAGTCCGAAATTACCTATTATAGCTTTAAGGTAGGTAATGGTATTATGGTATAAATGCAACACGTGATTGTGCCACTAACTGCTGACAAATAAGAACTTCCACAGACAGTGATTTATTTCTTTGGTTGAAAACAATCTTGGTTACTTTAGCTAACTGACCACTCACCACCCCAAAACTCATCATATATAGTTTGGAGTGTGGATAGTATTGGGCAGCCTATAGCCTAGTGGTTATGGTGCTTGAGTGGGACCTGGAAGGTTGGAAGATCAAGCCCCACAATAAGTAGCCACAATAAGATCTGTGCAGTTGTTGGGCCCTTGAGCAAAGCCATTAATTAAAACAGACGATTGATCGATGATAATTTTTCATGACCAAAAAGACTTGTTGTTACTTTGAGTGAGAATCTATCCAGAAAGGGTTTGCATGTGTATTAGGTACACCTGTAGAACAGCTTGCTTATGCAAATACTGTATCTAATCAGTCTGTATCTGTACCTTTTTGCTCACCAATCACTCACTGGTTGTTTTTTGCACCACTGTAAACTCCAGAGATTGTTGTGAGTGAGAATCCAAATGTGTCTGTATGCTTTTATGCACTGAGTTGCTGCCTCATGATTGACTGATCAGATATTCGCATTAGCAAGCTGGTGTACCGGTGTATCTAATAAAGTGGTCACAGTGTTTGTGAGTGTGTGTGCGTATATATATATTTTCACTTCCCCATGACAATTCCTCTCTCCCATTCCTTGATGTTACTGATTCATGGTTTTGTATTGGAGCACCACAGATTGGCACCGCCAGATTTTCACTTCAATCAACTTATTTGTTGATGAATAGCGCTTGATAACAGGAGGTGAACAGTGCGGTTGGAATGGACTGTCCTGGAGCCAAGTATTACTCATTTTTCAACTTGACCTCACATGTCATCTCTATGTAGATATGGATATTTCTATAGGTCTTGTCGAGAATTGATTTATGGAGAATGAAATGAAGCATTTATTTCAGGCCTGCCATATCTCCTTCCAATTTACCGGCATCAATGAGATAGGGTGCATGTAAATGGGATATAGGGAACCTTAGAGGATAGCTAGATATATATTTTCGAAATGTAAATGAAGGTGTGCTGCGATGGTAGGCACTTATTCTACATGGTCAATGATTCCTGTTTTATTTTCATGTACAGGGTGCGTGGCTCATTTTGTCTCAGAAATGCCTTGAAGCTCATCTGAATAAAAAAAAATCAATACTGCTATGAAAAAGGTTAACAACACTCTTGAGTTTGGAACCTTGTTGATTTTGCCTGATCTTACTTCAAATGAAATCTTTTCATTGTTCATTTTCCATACACTTGAATGCCAGGGTAATAATTCTCAAACTTTTTTATTTACTCTCTTTCCATTTTTTTCCCATTGTCTTCCCCACTCCAGATGGGAAATGCTTCAGATTTGTTTGTTTCCAACATATCGAAAGAAAATGACTTCCTCATGGGATCTATTTATGCCATTTTTGGTAAGTTCGTCAGATAGGCTAATGTTCATGGCTTGCAAGTAAGATGATGCTGGCTTATTCTTTGAAAATATGAGTGTAACTGTCAATGAAAGTGATGAGTCTTACTATCCTATGCCCTTAGTTGATGTATATATTATGCATTATATACAGTGACAGGTTTGGTGTGCATCTGTATATCTTATTTTTCAGCTGAAGACATTGTTATTTATTTTTCATTACTTTTTCGAGCATCAGCATGAAATGTACAATATATCATCGAAGGAAAACCCTCAATAAAGTTGCCCTTAATAATGTGATACAACTGTCCTCATAAGACAAATTGATAAATTGACTTTCTCTCTCTCTCTCTCTCTCTCTCTCTCTCTCTCTCATTCTTTTTTTCTCTTCTATCTATCTCCTATAGGGGTCCTATCTCTTCTGGGCAATAGCATATTGTTGTTTGTTGCCTATCGGAAAAGGCCCTCCTTGAAGCCAGCCGAGTTCTTCATTGTTAATCTATCCATCAGTGATCTTGGGATGACCATAACCCTCTTCCCCTTGGCAATACCCTCTTCTTTTGCGCACAAGTAAGGACAGTTGCTGGCTTAATATATTAAGGGTATTACATACTGCTTACAAAGAAGTTGTATCTTATGACAAACTGTGTACAGAAAGTGTCATACTTTTGCAGTGACTATAAAACTCTGTCTTGAGGAATAACTGAAAGATTCATGCAAGGCATGATGAAATAAATTGTTTGTCAGAAGGACAAACAAATCTGTTGAGTATCTCCCCAGTTTCTGGTCATTTTGAGCTGAAATGATCAGGGTTACCAGCTGAACGCCAGGAAGGTCAGCTTTAATTATCTAGTATGTTCTTCATGTGTGTCCCTGTGTTCTCAGTTTCAAGGGGTAGAAAGGGGTAGAAAATGTAAAAGCTGCTGGGAGAATCTGTCTGTCCTTCTGTTTGCCCATATGTGTCTGTCTGTCTATCTAGGTGGCTGTTTGATGAGCTCACCTGTCAGTACTATGCTTTCTGTGGAGTTTTCTTTGGCCTGAGCAGTCTGACTAACCTCACAGTCCTCTCCTCTGTCTGCTGTCTTAAAGTCTCCTACCCTCACTATGGTAAGCACTCACTCCTTAAGACAAATCTAAATTATATTAGGTACTGAATATTTGTTTGATGCAGAAACTTTCACATTTATGATGACTTTATAAAGAGCTCACAGCATGACAAATAATGTGATTGTTGGGGATTTGTGCTCTTTGACTGTGAGGATTAAACCTTAACCTGAAGCTCACCTACACACCATATTTGCACTCCTTACATGCTGCCGCACTGATGTAACCATCACGGTCACCAACGCTGTAACCTTGTATAAGGGTTTCTAAGACATCCAATCCCTCCCCCACCATGAGCAAGCTCTGTATGTGCAGATGGCAGACCTGTTCAGAACTCCTATACTCCTCTCTGTAGCTGCTGAATCACAGGCAACCAGTTAAAGCATTTTTTCAGTTCTTAAATTTGAGAAGGACAAGAGACAAAAAGGAAACAAGGAAACAAGGAAACACCGCCTTGAATTTGTGTTCTGCTGAATTAGAAAGTGTGAATTTAAATAATTGCTAGGATCAGCCTGAAAAATGAAATTGCTAATGAGAGGCATTCATCTTTGTGCCACTCAAGTCCCCAAATAATATCTTACATAACTCTAATCTTTTTTCTGGGGGGTGGGGGAGTGGGGAATTAATCCCCCACTGGCAACACCACAGCCTCCTTCACAATGGAGTAAAAAAACAAAATACTGATGATCGAAAGTATGTGTTCTTCTGCTGAATCTTTTCATCGGTTCATAATTATCAACAAATGACTAATTACTAATGACATTAACCAGCAACTATTTCTTCTAAAATATTCAAAAAGTTATTCTAAAATACATTTTAAATTACATTATTAAATTATTAAATTACAATATTTCCTGAGTGACTTGCTAGCTATATTAGATACAGCATGCATCTTTTGGTATTTTGGTCATCCTACCTTTAAGCTTAATATTCTTTCCCTTTAGAGTAAGTAACCTAAATGTTTTTTAAAAAATTTAAACCACGTCATCCAATGTGGTGAACTGATGCAATATACTTTGAGCTTAACCCTAGAATGCACAACATGAGTAAAAATGACCCGGCTAGACCCCACCCATCCATCCATCCATTATCTGAACCCGCTTATCCTGAACAGGGTCGCTGGAGCCTATCCCAGCATACATTGGGCGAAAGGCAGGAATACACCCTGGACAGGTCGCCAGTCCATCACAGGGCACACACCATTCACTCACACACTCATACCGACGGGCAATTTAGACTCTCCAATCAGCCTAACCTGCATGTCTTTGGACTGTGGGAGGAAACCGGAGTACCCGGAGGAAACCCACGCAAACACGGGGAGAACATGCAAACTCTGCACAGAGAGGCCCCGGCTGACGGGGATTTGAACCCAGGACCTCCTTGATGTGAGGCGGCAGTGCTACCCACTGCACCATCCGTGTTGCCCTGGCTAGACCCCGTGTCTATTTATTACATCACTGTAATTCATTAATTTTATCCTTCAGTATTTCATGAATTCCTCAAAGAACCTATTTTGGTGATTACAACACTTTTTTTCTCTTCTTATTTTTTAAATAAAAATTATTTCATTCTTAACCTTAGTTTACATGGCATGTGTGAGAAATATGAAATATAAAAAGTACAATATAAGAGCTTACTAGTTTGACGAATTACAGTACTAATGTTGTCTGCCAGCTGTTAAAGACTGAAAAGCTAGCCATTGGCATTCACAATGCATTGTCATAGAGCTGTATGCAAAGATCACAGCAACAAACAAGTTTGGATGTTGGGTTTACTATAATTTTTTTTTACATTCACTAGTTTCTTATAGTATTCATAATGATCATGGTTATCTGTGATGTACGTGTGCTGAAATAATATAAATTTCAAATTACAAATTACAAGCATCAAATATAACATCAAGACATCCTTGTGTAGTTCAAATCACTGCCAAATTACTTTAATGCACTTTTTTATATAATATGTATATATTTTTTAATTTGCATATACAGGTTATTTTTGATCCATTGCATGCATTTTAAATGGTTTGAATACGTTGTGCACATTACCCAGTTGAACTCAATAACCCAATGTTGAACTGGTATAAATGTACTGAAGTAATACCTGAATAACTGAATTAATCGAATTTGCTGAAAAAGGAGGGCAGTTTAAAAAGGTATTGTCTATGCCCTCTATAAATGGAAGATTGTTTTGGAGAGAAATGTTTCTTTCAAAATCAAATTATTTATGCAAATGATTGCAACTAATTATTTGTTTGCATGAGTTGGCAAAGGATGCACACATGAACTCTCACACACAAGGACAGATCTGACCAGTAGATGACCAGTAGATGGGACCTTCTTCAGGCAGGGGTGAGACCCATGGGAGAGATGGGGATTTTAAGTAAAAGAACAAGTGCAAAACCAAACCAGTGTGAAAAATCAAGTCAAAGCTGACCCAACTAACTAAAACCTCCACACAAATCAGGAGCGTTTGGCTGTGGGATGGCGTAGATCACAGACATTATTTGATTACACAAGGTTTCTGCATACACTAGGAGGAGTATCAGATTCAGAAGGGCAGGGTCAAAACAGCATCAGTAAAGTGACTGAAAGGAGACATGGTGCGACGATCCAGCAAAAGCAGACATATGATATGTGGGGTTATCAGGTTCTAAATCTAGTCTTTATTTATACCAGGAAGAAAGAGAGCATTCTCCAGTATGAACCCTGTGAAGCCCATGTATGGTGGCATATGATTGACCTCAGCGTAAGGGATGTGGGTAGAATACCTGGTCAATCATATAAAAACGCACAACAGCATTCCTCCCCTGGGTCTCATTCTAGCTGTTGGATGACCTTGTGTGCTGCTCTTGATCCTTTCTATATAGATGCCCCCTGCCTCGGTATTGAACCCAGTTAAACACTGCTAGTTAACAACGGCTGCAGGTGAAAACACCTTTTTGCGGTGCTGTGCTCTGGTTTGCCCTTCTGTGGCTTGATTTATGAGAGAGGCACCTAAGCCACGCTGTGGTCAGTCATGTAGATGGACCCTTCACATCCAACATCCACAGGGCTTGAAATCACATAGCATTTCAAATTTAGATGCATAGTGCTTATGATGGATCAAAGAAGTTTAAGTAGAGAACGTTATAGCCTGCCCTTCAGCAAAAAACTCAGCGTTACTTAATGTGTGTGTGTGTGTGTGTGTGTGCATGTGAGTATGAAAGACAGGAGCTCCTTTAACTTGTGTGAAAAACCAGTAATTAATGATGGCTAGGAATACAGCCTTCCGAGTACAGGTAGCAGGGGTTTCAGCACCGGCACACTTCCTGGTTTCACAGATCAGCCCTTCTTTCTGAGGGCTGACATGTATCTCCCACTCTTCTTTGGTTTGTAGAGGCTCCCTATCTGGCTCTGCTCAATCACTGGACTATACTACTTATCCAAAACAAAGAGCTCATGAACACAGGAATAAAACAGTCTGTTCACCCCACTATCCCCCTCCGTCTCACTATCAAACCAGGAAGCAGAGATAGCAGCAGATCCCCCCTCAGGCAGCATGTCAATAACATCCTCAGCGTCTTTAGACTGCCTGACGTTTACCATGTGGACCTTCAATAAATCAATTAGCTGCAGAATACAGCCGCTCATTTACTCATGACGCATGGAACACGTGTAGCGGTCATGTGAAGGGCTTTTATTCGTTGTCAAACTGAAACTAACTGTGGGAGTTTAGGTGCACTTTTTAGATTTTGAGACTGTAGAGTAAGTCTAGGAATTGCATGTGTTGTCTCTATGTCAGGAGGGTAATGACTAAATCGGAATGTGAATGCTTGAATGGAGCATACTATGAAAGCTAAGAAATTGGATTGTGTTTCTCCAGTGTTTCTCCCCGGTGTGTATAAGCATAGTACAAACTTCACTTCTGAATTTTTTTTACTGAGAGAAGAAATAATTAGTCTCTGCATTTACATGAGGTCATGCCTAAACATGCACATGAGAAAACGTGAACATTATAATTGCATATATTTATTTATATTTTTTACTCATCCGCTGCTGGTGTTTAATTCCATGGATCAGACCCTGGTTCTGCGACCTGTTTGCTTCTCAGTTAAATCTCCAGCCTGATTAAAACCAACACTGATTCACCAATCACAACCCTCAGGCTCATGATGTTTGTTTAATGTTCTACTGCATAGTATCAGATTTCATCAAACACAAGTATTCTGCTGGCCACAAATTCATCCGCTCATACTCACACTGTGTTCTGTATCTTCACCAATGACTGACCCCTGAGCCTATATACATGTTACCTTGACTAGTTTGATCCTTCAGCTGTTTGCCATGTGATGTGAATGTACTGAACACATCAAAATTTCGGTTTTAAGTCAAAGTTGTTGATGATTGGATGTTTTTGGACCATAATCGAATGGTACTGAGCACTTAGTAATTGTATTTAGAAAGGGAGATATAACAGTGAGCTACTAACAGGCCAAAAATACAAAACAATTAAAATATTAAATAACAGCATCTGTACTCATGTAAATATATATTAGAACTGAATAACTCATGAATTTTCTTCATTTTAGCTAGCTAGTTTCACAGCTATAATCACACAAGAAGAGGATTGTTCTGTTGCTTTGGGTAAATATGTGATGGTAAACACTGTAGTAGTGCAGTTTTTCTGGGCCACCGTCCCCCACCCGTGAAAAGGCTGTGGCAACATCAGAAAAACTGGACAGTAGTTATTTAATTGAGTTATTTAATATAACTGGTTGCCACCAGTTATAGCTAGCCTAAACCAGCAACAGCAGTTCACAATCAATGCCCCGTTTTCCATAAACTGAGGGCCATACACCCATGGATGTTTTCGTAGACTGACAGTAGCTGTTTGCGTAAAATCCAGACTCCAAAGTGTCCAAGTTAATACAAGCACGTTACACTAGCTACTGCACAGAAGGACAAGAAACAGTGAAAACTGGTAAGCGGCTGCTTATAAATATTAAAACCATAAATAGATTTTACAATCAAAATCGAAAGCCCCAATATTTCCCATGTCTTGAGCTAATGGTCAAAGCTGACAGGAAGGTGACATTAATGTAAATAACCACACATTACAACAGTGATATGCAGAAGAGCATCTCTGAAGTGGATAGGCGACAGCAGTAGAAGTAAAAAGAAGTCTAATAAATACCTAATAAAGTGCTTGGTGAGTGTACATACATAGTACATACATACATGCATAAGCGAGTCATAGATTTTCCAAGAAAAAAAGCTGCCTCTAGGACTGAGTACATTTTGCCTTTTTGTCAAAAAGGCAAAATGATATGATATGATTTCATGATATGGGACTTAATTGGTGTAGTCATTGTGCTATTGTTATTTGTCCTGCTTGTCAGCCAACTAGAATGGATCAAAATATCTTTGTGCATGAGCATATATTTAATACATAATAATATTCATCAATAAGGGGTTGACAATGCATATGATTAGACAAAGCATTTAAGTCATCCAGGCAGGAAAAAGAACATTCTCATGCGCATACAGTAAATGATTAAAATTGTTTAGTTAAGGCTCTTTTCCTATCCATTCTGTGCTTTTAATCCTGAAATGATTATGTAACACAGGTTTGTTTTTTATTTTCCCTCTGTGACTAAAACCAATATTGAGTCTACCACAGAGTATAGCTGGAAAACATTTAGAGTGCATTATTAATGAAGTAAATAAAGTACACTACATGCAGCTCAGCCATAGTAATCACGTATAAGGATTGTTAAAGTGCTGTGCATTCCTTACGTGCATTAGGGTTTGGACAAAAACACAGCAATATGTAAAAAAGCCATGGAAGTATGAAGTAGCAACATTTCTTTAAAATAATTTAACTTTTTAACTGGTCTCTTTGCCTCTCATCAACCAATGACAGGAAACAAGTTCTCCTCTTTTCATGCCCGCTTCCTGGTGGTGGGGGTGTGGTGCTACGCCTCCATTTTTGCGGTGGGGCCCCTGGCCCAGTGGGGTCGTTACGGCCCCGAGCCCTATGGAACAGCCTGCTGTATCGACTGGAAGGCCTCGAACACAGAGCTGTTAGCCATGAGCTACATCGTCTGCCTGTTCCTCTTCTGCTACATGGTGCCCTCCACCGTCATCTTCGTCTCCTACCTCTTCATCTTCATGACCGTGCGCGGCTCCCGCCAGGCCGTTCAGCAGCACGTCTCCCCGCAGAACAAAACCACCAACGCCCACAACCTCATCGTCAAGGTAACGTTCAAACCCGTTGCGCCTACACCCCCCATTTTTAGGTTGGGAGCAGGCGATGAGGAGATCAGGGGGCGGGGGAGGTAAGTAAGGGGTTAATTGCACAGAATTGGTTTACACAACCACTCCTTTAGTGGGTTGTGCTTCTAGTATGCCTCATTCTTCAAGTGCTTTGATATATTGATATATTTGATATAACTAAATTACATATATAGCTCTAATTTAAAAGCAGCAAAATCCCCGAAGATATTATTTTGTAATAAAAAATTTTGTACAATAAAACAAAAAGGTTGTACAATAAAAGAATATGAAGGATAGAGCAAGCCAAATGCTTTTTCACACCCCTTTCACGCTTGTCTCTATCCACATACATGTGTCCACCCAGTTGTCCGTGGCTGTGTGCATCGGTTTTCTGATGGCGTGGAGCCCTTATGCTGTGGTTGCCATGTGGGCGGCCTTCGGAGACTTTGGCAGCGTGCCGCCCATGTCTTTTGCCCTGGCCGCCATCTTTGCCAAGTCCTCCACCCTCTACAACCCCATGGTCTACTTGGTCTTCAAGCCAAACTTCCGGAAATCTCTGTGCCGGGACGCAGCACAGTGCCGACGCCGGCTCTGTCCCTCTGTGTGTGGCTGCGAGGCCACGCCCATGCAGAGGAGCTGTTCTAACCGTTCACAGCGCAACAACAAGGATGTCGACAACTCCACCCGCCTCTCAAACGGCCTACCAGAGTGTCACGAGGCCTGTCACCACTGTCCGGAGGCGGGGTCAGGGTGCCTGGCCACACCCCAGAGGACCGCTCGCATCATGACAGGCTCCACCCATAGTGAAGTTGCTGTCAGCCAGCTCTCCAATGAATTTCAGAGTGACTTCCTCTAGAGATCATCTCTGTTTGATAGAGGAGATGGATTGAGGAGTGTGTGTGTACATATGTGTGTGTAGTTTCAGTATGTGTGTGCATGAATTTGGCTGTATGTATAAGTGTTAGCGTGTGTGTGTGTGTGTGTGTGTGTGTGTGTGTGTGTGTGTGTGTGTGTGATTGATAACAGCAGCAGCACTTTGCCATATTCAGTTACAGGGAGTCCGCACACTTTAAGCCATGTAGCAAACATGTAAAACTTACTGCCAAAATACACAATAACATTGTGGATGGACAAGTTTGGGTTGGACCAAATGAAAAAGGTTTATGTGTGTGTGTGTGTGTGTGTGTGGAGAGAGGCAGAAGGGCAGAGAGAGAGAGAGAGAGAGAGAGAGAGAGAGAGAGAGAGAGAGAGAGAGAGACTGTACATTCATATTGCATGTGCTATTTAACTGTGATCCAATACAGCTGTTTACACTTGTCATTATATGTTACTGGGATTTATTTCCCAGAATATTGATTTTTACAACAATTTCTGATGGAAGTTAATCTGTATTATCTCAGAAAACAAACAAACTCCACATTTGTGAGATGCTGTGTTCTGTGAGCCTATGAAAACTACACAACCAACAACCACTAATATTGTGTTTGGCTGTCAATGTAAATGTATCTGTGTGCTATCCTAACACTCTTATGATTGAGTAAGATAGACCACAACTGGTTTGAAGAGACCACAAGTAATATTTTCTGATTATGCTTATTATATAAAGATCCGGTGTATCATCTGGAGTAAATATTTATTTTCTGGTGTTAACTATTGGTGACATGTAAATATGACTTTACAATCTATCTAGAATTGAACATCATATAAGACACTTTCCAGCAATGGTATTTTTATACAGGATAAACACACCTGCTTACACTCAGATCCTCTGGGCTTGGAGGAAAACTACTATTGTGTGCAAGGATGGCCTGGATCCAAAAGATTGTGCTGTTGACCCAGGTCATTCTGTAGTAGGAAACCTTCAGCTCTCCTCAGGTACAGCTCACCTAAAGCTAAGGCAATTTCAGTGGAAAGTGACATAAACCTCCAGCTACCTGTTGCAGTCCATTCAAAAAAATAATTCTGAAAATGAATAAGCTAAAACTACTATGTCAATCTACCTCCAACAAGCAATTATGAACTAACTCAGAGAAGATGAAACAGGGATGGAAGGCTGTGGTGTTGGTCAGAGGTTACCACAAGGCTTTTAATGGGAATGACGATAAAACCATGCTGGATGAATTCAGGAAATGGGCATGCTAAAATTTACCAATTTTGTGTATTGGTTATATTGAATGTTGTGTCAGTCTCATACGGTGGCCCTGAGATGACATCTCATTAAAATGTCTGTCAGGCCATGGAAAACATCCATCTGTCCATGGAAAACATCCATCAGCCAAGGGGAACATCCTTCATCTATGCAAAACATCCATCGGTCTACAGAAAAAGTCTATGAAAAACATTGCTCAGTCCACGGAAAACATCCTTCAGCCCATTGTAAACGTTCTTCAGTTGGTGGAAAAGTCCCCCAGTCTATGGAAAACGACCCTCAGTATCAGATATACTTTGTTAGCAGTAGCATGGTAACTGTTGAAAATAATGAAATATCATTGAATTTAACCTGCAATGGCAAGCTAGCTAGCCAATGTTGAAATCCATGAATAAAGGACATTTCTGGATGTTAGCTGATGGCTGTTTTCCATGGACTGATGGACATTTTACTGAGATGTCTTCCCAATGCCACTGTACTGCTGCAACTGCTGCTACTCCCAAAGAAAGTCTTGACTTTGTCACTACTCAATTAGAGCAGTATCCTGGACCATGCACAGGGTGTCAAATACAGTGACTCCCCTTGCTAATTTCACTGTTCATTTTCTTGAAGAAAGGAAGAATAAATAAAGAGATGCAATTTCACTGCTAGAAACACATTTGAGCCACAGCATGCCCTATTATTTTTTGTCATTCTTTGATTATAATATTGAGATGTATATGAACATATTGTATACTGTATATTGCTTGAATGAACATGTACCCATGTTTGAACCTGCCTTGTAGAAGTCAAGGATAGAAGTCAAAATACTTTTTCAGTCGATTCCCTGTGCAGGGGAGTGCATAGCAATCTCACACACATTGATCCATGTGTGTAAAACCCTATATACAATTTGAAATTTCAAGTGAAGCCCACAGATGTTTTAAACACACACACACATGCATGCACGGTCGCACACACACACACACACACACACACACACACACACACACACACACACACACACACACACACAAACATAAGCATGCATGCATCCAAACATCAAATTGTGGGTAAAATAAGTTTTAAAAATCCTGCTGTAAGCAGTCTGGTTCGTGTTTTTATTTGTCCTGATGACATATTAGTGTGTTCTGAATGCCAACAAATCTAAGCAAGTAGCCTTTGTCTAGCAAGCCTCTATGATTTTCTATGAGGGTTTCAGTTATTAGATGTTGGTCTTTGGAGTTTGAATACAATGTAATACTCATAATGTAAGACTTAATGACTAATCATCAGTAGTCATCCAACTTGAATGTAAATTCATGTGAAAGTTGTATGAATGTTTGAACTTGTTTTTCTTTTTTATAATATTATTAGCAGCAGTTAAAGATGGAAACTAAATCATACAAAAGTATGCTTATGGTCTAGCATGTCAGAATCTCAACATTCATACAATGTTACTCCAATTGGGAAAGCAGTGCTTGGTAGCCTGAAGGTTCATCATCCGTTACAGATACAAGAATCCACTCATCAGTGACAATCAGGAATCATTTTTAACTTTTCATATACATTTGTGAAGTGGAGATTTGTTCTTTTTAACATGACAAAATGCCTTCTCAATGAACATATGTAAAAATGTATATACTGTACATATATATTTTTTAAAGTAGATCCACCATTGTTACTGTGCTATATAAAACGGCTTCACCCAGGCCAAATATAAATAGTTGAATAGATGTATAGTACTACAAACATTGAAGTTTTTCAATTTCTTTCAACCAGACAATGAGGCGATACAGGCCTCCTGCTACTATCACTTCTTGACAGGACACTTATACACTTTTACTGTGAATTTGTCTGTGTTTACAGTCAGTGCACTTTGTTACATGAGCATCTCATTATCATTCATTCAATTGACATATTTCAGATTACAGTGTCTTTACATATTTCATACATACATACTATATCTATGTTTTGGTGTGCCTGTGTTTAATGTGTTGATAATTATTTTCCTAAAACAATGAAAAGAGTATTTGAAAACATAATATATAAGATTCATTTCAATTTGTTTTTGTCTATTTTCATTTGATGAAATGTAAATTGTCATTTATATTTATTTTCCATGTCATTATGCATTCTTTTTATTAAGCTGTTTTGAGGAGCCATATAAGAATGTATGTACAGTGCATACAGTGATATCCGAATACTTAATAAGTCTAAAAAAGAAGTGCAATAAATACCTAATAAAGTGCTCACTGAGTATATATTGACATTCTGACAAGTGACAGCATTATACATAATTCACTTATGTGTAGTGTTATTGATAAATTGTTTCATAAATTTCACATGAAAAATTTTCCAATTTGAAGAAAAATCTGGTCCATTAGAAGTAATTTGTGAAACACCAGCAAGAAACCCTTGAGCTCCCAAGAAATGCACTGTAGAAGAGGGAGCTTTATTCTCAAGATCAGAGAATCTAGGTTCAATAGCCAGCAAACAGGAGTCACACAGGATACACAGTTTGTAGTGAATGGACCGGCAAGGGTCAGAATCCAGGCAGACAGGACATTTGAGAGTAGGCGAGACAAAGTCAAACATAGGCGAGGGTCTTCGAAGTGAGATCAGTTGGAAGGGAAAGGCAGAAACGGAAATGGAGCTTAGAGGTGGAGAAGGGCAGAGGACCATGGGCTGGGGGACTGGAACAGGGCAAAGGAGCTTGGAGTGGGCTTGGAAGTGGGACAGGTAAACACGTGAACAGGAACTAGGAACTCAAACGCGAGAGCACAAGACACGACCATGAAGGCATGGAGCAAGACAATCTGGCAAAGGTCATAAAACACAGACAGGCTACATACACAGGTAATGAGACACAATGAGGATCAGGGGAGTGTAATTCCACATGAGGAAACACATAACAGGTTTGGGGGGCGTGGTAAAGAACAGGGAAAGCTCAAAATATGTAATGGAATACAAAGGAACGGGAAACCCAGAAATGACTAGGAAACAGAGACACAGGACGTGACAATGCAGGAAGCTCCTGCCCCCTGTTCAGGGTCTATGTGCGTATACTAACACTGTGGATAATCCAAAAGTGAAACATCATTCAATAGGGACTAAATGTATTCTTTTAGAATTCAAATAATTCTATAAAAGTTTACTTTACACTGAACACGCTGCTATATAGTTTGTATGCATATGGAATACTGTAGGCTGTAAGTCATTGGTAGTGTACAGGTTGCTATATAGAACGGAAGAAAAACAATGACTATGAACGTATAAAAAGCATGATGAAAATTAAGCATGTAAAACAGCAACCACATATATTTTTCTCAAAACTTAAAATTTTAAATTAAAAAAGTTAAAATTTTAGTCTTTGTGTAACTCGTGTTACATCAGCATGTCCAATATTTTACTCAGTATTTGCTTTGCCATACTACTGCGACAGTATGTTTCTATGCTATAGAAAAGGCACTTCTATAAACTTCAGATTCACATCCTGGATGTCAATGTATGAAGGTCTTTGATGTGCTATACAGTATATCACATGTAATACATAATCTGCTATACTGACAGATAGCGTCTGTGAAATAACAGTGCAATATTCCACCATGAGGTATTTAGGTTTTGATGCCATGAGGTTTTTCACAATGTAATTGAATGAATCTGATGTTTGACATAACCACACAGGCTATGAATGAGGTCAAAGGTAAAGCATGGCGTATCTCAGCAGTACCTCAGTGCATAAGAGGATTCATTGCAGAAGGGAGAAATTGTGAGCATGCACACTCAAATCACAGTGTTTTCTATAAAAGCTGGGGTCCGTGCTGGACGGAGTAGATCCGATAAAATGGCAACCCTTAAGGACAAATACAATTTAGGAACAACGGACCTCATGCAGGACCTCATTCCCTTATTTATTTTTTGAAGAAGGGCTTGTAATTTGTAACTCCAGAAAACTGTCCTAAATTAAGATGTCCATTATAATAATATCAGGTGCCGGTACCGAAGAACCAATCGCAACCGAAAAGTAGGTAGAGTAACTGTCTTTTTTAAATGACAGGCAGATCAGGCGGGCAGGGTTTTGTTACAGGTACAGGCAAACAGGTACGACAGAGATCATCAAGTTCATATTTGAGGTCACAATCAAAAGTCCAAACACAAGAAGAAATAGGCAATGCAATTGCTGAATCTTGAGTTCTCTTCAATCACTAGTACAAACAATTTAAGAATAAATCTACACTAGTGGTTCTGGCATGAGGCCCATTGTTTGTATTTTATAAACGGATATGGCAACCTACAAGTTTCTTGCATCAAAGTCAGAAATGCGCAAATATGGACGAAATGGGAAATAGATGGATTTCTTGATATCAACACTTGCCATGTAACTACCTTTGACCCTTTATGAATCAATTGTACTGCTTGATTTCTTCTTTCCTAATGACATTGTTATATCCAAGACAATCTTCTTTCATGTTAAAATGCATTTTGGTAAAATAAATATATGTATAAGAGATTAACCATTGCAATTACTGTGAATTGCTTTTGCTTGCTATTTAATTTGTCTCCCTTGTCTATTCTGTGCAAGCAAATGTGCACAGAAATGTTATCACTGATAGCTAAACTGCTACTGACATGACAGAAATATCTTGGTAAACAGCAATGCCTTCCACACCTTTCGCATCGTCACAGATTATATTCTTACTTATCTTTATGAGATGCAGGCAACAGTATATCTCTGGGGCATATTTGCAGATAGCATTATTTTTTTAATCCCAGGTGCAATTCAAACATCTGTCAAGGAACGCCTGTGCCAGTGTTTGATTTGTGAGAACTGTCTCTCACTGTTATTATTTCTCATGTAGCCCGTGCCACATTAATCCAAAAGATTAACCCGCACCACTGTCCGAGTATCTATGCACAGATGGATACTGTCCCTGCTCTCACCTTCACACGGCATAACCGTACGGACCATCTGCTAAACATGCAGCTTTGAAAATTATGCGTGTCACTGTGGATAATGGCACCACATTTTGTGATATAATTCTTATAATTCTTATATTCTTATATTTTCTTATAATTCTTTAAAAAAACTCTAGAGGACTCTTGATGAAAAAATCGATTAACATGATAGTGATAGAATTAGAAAAAATATTCACAAATAATCATATCATCAGTAGATCATGAATAAATAAATATATAAAATGTATAATAAATGAATACATAATAATAGCCATTTTATTTTCTACTTTCAAATCATATTGAATCTGTGAAAATTATGGTCTTGCTTAATTACATGTATTCTTGAATGATGTTTTCACTATTTTTTTCTTCCCTTTCTATTCATTAATAAGATAAATTATTATAAATAGTGATCCTCACTTTGGAAAGACTTCTGATCCATGGCTCCGTGCAGTAAAATAATAATTTGTAATTCAATGACATAATATGCAGTTGAAATGTACACATGATCTGCTGTGCATGCTCAAGACTTTTCGCTTTTGCTGAAGAGGTTTTTTGCTTTTCAAAGGCTTGTCTTCAACAAAATGATTCACATTTCCCAATTAAGGAAATCTATTAAAAAGCAGCAAATGGCAGAATGATGCATGTCTGTATGTCTTTCTGTGCACTCAAGCCAGGTGCATCTCACCTCATAAACTCAACACTCCACTCAATGGTTTCTCAAAATGGATAGCAACCAGCATCTGGCCTTTTCTGCATTAATTTCTTAACACAAGCACTGTCTTTATACTGCCATGTAAACAAATCATTCTGAAGTTATTTGAAATGTTATAAATTGCGGCACCTCTGCTGCATGTTGAAAACATTTTTGAACACAGTATGTTGCAACATCTTTTTCTACTTAGTCCTTTGGTCCTTTTGTTTTTCCCCTGAATAGAAAAATATGATTGTGAGCTGAATGAATGACTGCTTCCACTTGCCTTTCTGCTCAGTCTGCCGCTGAATTGCATATTGGATAGAATGGGACTTTGGGTTCCCGGAATGCTCTGAAACACGTTATGCACATTGAGACCCTGTTTATTTTCATGCAAATTGGACATGTGCATTCCCTGGAGATCCCATGACCTGGGTTGTAATTAGATAAAAACAATGTATGCTGGTGCCACATTTTTCCTTGTTCTGTTTAGGAGGCACCGAGGAGGGTATTGTGTCTTGTCCTCTGCTGCGTGTGCATCTGTTCTGCTCTGGGCCTGTTGTTCTCTTGCCTGAGAGTGTCTCCTCGTTATGGGCAGTCTGCCCACGTGTTTGAGCAGATTTGATTTCCTCCTGTGTTCTCTGTTTTATTGTTTGCATTCCTCAAAGTCGACAGTGAACTTTGAGCCTTTATTTGCTTCCACACCCCTCCCCTAAATACACCCTAAACCCTGAAGCGAGCATCTCCTCAAGCAAGAAAATACACTCTTAGGAAAGTGAGCACTTTCCAAGGCATTTATTAGACTTATTTTGCAGCTGTAGCCTATCCACTTAGAGTTTTGACGCGTTGTGTTCAGAGATGCTCTTCTGCATACCACTGTTGTAATGTGTGGTTATTTGTGTTACTGTCACCTTCCTGACAGCTTTGACCAGTCTGGTCCTTCACCTCTGACCTCTCTCATTAACAACGTGTTTCTTCCCGCAGAACTGCTGCTCACTGGAAGTTTTTTTGTTTTTCACACCATTCTCTGCAAACTCTAGAGACTGTTGCGTGTGAAAATCCCAGGAAAGCAGCAGTTTTTCAGATACTCAAACCACCCAGTCTAGCACAAACAATCATTCCATGGTCAAAGTCACTTAGATCATATTTATTCGCCATTCTGACATTTGGTCTGAAAAACAACTGAACCTCTTGACCACGTATGCATGCTTTTATGCATTTAGTTGCTTCCACATGTTTGGCTGATTAAGTATTTCCATTAACAAGCTGGTGTACAGGTCAACCTAATAAAGTGGTCACTGAGAGTATGAACATGTCAATGCAAAATATTGGTTGCTATAAAAACACACGTAATGTGAAAAAAAAAATGCATTAAGAGCAATGGTCCAAGTAGTAACAGTGAAAGAAGAGCTTTGTTTATTTTTCCTTCTAATACACTTTTGTATTGAAAACATGCTCTCTCTTATGCGCATGCACACACACACACACACACACACACGCACTAGGAAACAATTACAGAGATCATTTGTCAAAGTGAGGAGACGAGATCAGACACTTTCCCCAGTAGCCATGCCCCTGAAGTAGCTGTGCTTCTAATGGACAGAGAGAAGCATTACATCACCCCAATTTCCCTCATTATCTCAAACAGAATCATCCTTTGTTCAAAAAGATTTGTAAATAGCGTTTCCCTTCACACATTGAGTATTTCCTGCATGTTATGGGATCACTACAAGCAAAAATAATATTATTCAAGCTTACTGGCAACAGGACCAAGGCCTAACAAACATGGCGTTTGGTCAAACATGGTTCTGAACTTTGTCTATTTTTCAGTGGGTGAATGACCACAAGGAATAAACGTCATCATTCTTTCAGGGAAGTAATATACTGCAATGGATCAATATTCAACCTAACCAGCATATACAGAATTTAAGTATTTATTAAAGACTGATTTTAATTAGGTGAGATTCTGAGGTTAAAATTGGCAAGGTTTTAAGAATGGGCAACCCTTACTGACAACCCAGCCACACTTATATTGTTTCTATCTCTGTGCCGACTACTGCTCCCCAGACAGAAGACACGCTGATCTGGGATCAGTGGAAAGGCTTAACAGGTATCCAGCTGTGCCTTGTTCACACCACGACTCCTCTCCTCATCCTCCAAGCACTTCATCCTTCCTGCCTTGAAAGGGAACACACACTTAAGCTTCTGTGAATGGAGATGATTTTATCAGCAAAAGTACTTGCTGATGTCTTTCTTTCATCTGCATTCTTTACTAAATACACTGTTATAAGCAGGTTTTCTGCATACAATATGCCAGCATATTATGTGTGAAGGCCATACATGATATGCTTTGCTTTACTACTGTACAGATATATTTAACTGAGTCATAGGCATGCCGTCTCTTCCCTATTATTGAAGCATAACTGAGAGATGCGAATGTGAATTTTATGTGCAGTTCAGCCCTTCATCAGTGCATTGTTGTATTTTCAAAATCTTGTCTAAAGTAATGTTAATGCCTGTATTAACAATGTTGTTAATAAAAATGGATCAGAGTTTTAAATGATATAAAATTGTGTTAATTCAATTTCATGCACAGAATCAGACATGCTTCTCTTGCAGTTCATAAAAATAGTCTTCTGTTCACAATGATCACATTAAAAACTGATATAAAATGACACAGTGCTCCACTGTGTATAGATTAGGCCAGGGATTATATGATAGTGCTATAAAATCCCATTCACCACACGGACTGATCCTAAAAAAGTACGCTAATTGATGGAATCCCTTTTCACATCATTAGGAAGATAGCTATTAAGGGGAATGGAGGAATATACGTACAGCCAGTGATGTTAATTAGAAGGGACAGTGCACAAGTTATGTAAGACTTCAACACAGAGTCATGCGGATTGTGTCATTGTGACTACATTCAGAAACAGAGAAAAGCCATAGGTTCTATTCTGCCACTGGCCCATACAAAGGTATAACTGACCGCGGAGGGGAAGCTTGAAACCTCCAACATCCAAGCGATTTCAAATTAATTGTACAAAACTTTATTTCTTGTCCTATAATCAGAATTCATGCAAGCTGCACCCTCCGCCTGGAAACGTTGGTGCTGCATGTTGGCTGGCATGCCGTGCAGCTTGTTTGTGGTTATTAAATAGGATGTTTGATTTGAGGGTCCCCCTGGGGTATGGAGATGGACTCATTACAATAATGTATGTTTTCATGAACTGCTTTATATTCCCTGCCTTTTGCATGGAAAAATTCAACCATTCTTTCAGTACTGCTGTGTCCTTTCTAAAGAAGATGTTAGAAAGTTGCTATCTTAGGCATTCAGTAATTCAGAATCATCTTCTGTCGGTACGTTACTATATTAATAGTAAGGCTCCAATTCTGGTCAAGGGCCTGATAATAATATTTCCGATGCTTATGCATGGCTGCATAAACCCAGTAAGATGATTTCAAGAAACCACTGGGACCAGAATGGATTCCGAAAAAATCACAACCTCTCTAAACAACCTGGGCACTGCGAATATCAAGGTTTCCTGGGAACAGCAGGACCCATTAGAGCAAACTTACTGTCACTCTACAAAAGAAAACAAGACAAACTAATGTAGTCAAGCTACTTGTCTGAACAGGTTTAACAATTTGTCCTCCTCTCACATTAGATCTTACAACTGTATGTTACACAGTGCGGGCTGTTATATAGCGATACTGAGATAACACTTTATAGTCAGGTTTCTGCAAGCCATGTGAAACAATAAAAAATCAGTCAGTGCATGTCATGGGTTGCTTAGACATTCAGTGGTAGAAGAGGTAATGCAGTTTAAGGTTACCCAGCTGCATGGTAAATGGTAAATGGTTGGCATTTTTATAGTGCCTTTATCCAAAGCGCTGTACAATTGATGCTTCTCATTCACCCATGCATACACACACTCACACACTGACGGCGATTGGCTGCCATGCAAGGCGCCGACCAGCTCGTCAGGAGCATTTGGGGGTTAGGTGTCTTGCTCAGGGACACTTCAACACAGCCCAGGCGGGGGATCGAACCAGCAACCCTCCGACTGCCAGACTGCTCTTACTGCCTGAGCCATGTCGCCCCATGTTGTCTTGCAGAGACCATGATGTCAGGCCTGGGTGACAAAGCCTTGCATTTTCTCCCCTAGCTGGTGAGGCACCATCCACAGTCGGTGTCCTCTAACACATCTCATTACCCCATGATCCTGCATCTGGCCGTACGTGTACCCCTCTCCTCTCATCCTTCTCCTCACATTGAGGCAAATTGAGGAAGAAGTTTCATGTGATTTACAGTTTATTGTTAGACCACCATTATAAAATGATGTATAGGAAACAAACACGTAAGTAACTTGGAAGAGAAAAGCCACATTTGCACATAGATATACCTGGAGTATCCCTCTATAGATGCAGATTCAAATGAAAGACCCATGAAAATGGAACCAGTTGCAAACCACTAAGCAGCATAGCCCACACCACAGCTGCATTAAAGTACTGTATTCGAATTTCAAATAACTACGTCACTACTGAACATATCATGTAAAGAAAATTACAAATGGCAGTCTTTGTGGGTGGTTTGCACACAATCAAATACAATTGTCATTTTGACATACACTATAACATTCTAATGAAAAACAGCAAATAGTTTATGTAGTTTTCCTTAGTTTCCAGCATTTCTTTAAAAAGCTAACAATTCAGAAAAGCTGCTTCCTTGCGTGATATATCACACCATAATATCTTGCCCTGTGGAGAAGCCATCTTTCACTGGGAAATGATCACAATTTCAAAAAACTATGCCACTAAACATGTCTGCATTATCGTTTTGTGTTGACGAAATGTGAGGTCCCTGCTATCACTGCAAACTTGGTAATATATCATCCCCACTCCCACTCTGTCTAATCATTAATCGTGCAACTTTGTTTCCCTTGCTATAACAATGCCCTTGTGCAGCACACAGAGGACTATTTCCAATTAGCAGGCTCTGCTGAATCCAGCAATGGCTTTCGAAGGTAGAAAATTACTTCCAAATGAGTGCTGACTTCACAAGATATTTATTTATTAATTTACTAAACACCTCATCCACAGGACCATTTTGCTCTGACTAGTCACTTCAGACTGGAGTTTAGGAAACACATTTCATATTTACCCATGGTTATCCTTGCAGATGCCCCCAGGTGGTGGAAGGGATTTTTAGATTCCAATGCACAGGCGCTGTTGACCCTTGTTGGCTCTTGTAATTACATTGGGACATTAGGCTGAACGATTCATGCCTGTGTGTAGAGACCTGTCATATTTTATCTCGACAGCTGTTTCAGAGGCTCCTGTTGCTTCCGGCTGTTGTGCTTAAGCAGTGCCCAAATACTTATCTGGCCTGCAGGCTGTCACTGCCCCCAACCTCCAATACTTCAAGCCATTTTGCATTGGAGTTCTCACACAGACTAATGTATAGTCGTGAGAATGTGCCGCCCTTGGACTTACATAACTTACATTTAGTTATATAAGCAACTACAGTTACAAGTCAAGGCCATATACTGAATACCATGATCAATCTATATATGTTTTTCTGATGGCTGTCCTGTCCTTCTCAGCCAAACATCCATACCAGTGAGTGCTGCTTGCAAAATGCTGGGTTAACTTAATTTTTTATTGTTTTTAAAATGCCAATTTTCTATGCTGGCAAATATGAGATAATCATGCCAAGATAACAGTACTGATCCTTCTCCTACAATGTTTGAGGAGGTGAGAGAGCACTCAGCAAGGGATCTGAGGCACTTTAGATTGCAGAACCTCTCCAGGTCCCTCAGCCCTGGGTCTTCCCTTCAGTTGCCCTCTTCAGTTCACCCCACAGGTTCTGAATGGGATTTAGTCAGGGGACTGAATTGCCATTGCAAACGCTTGAGTTCACTGAAACATTTTTGTGGATTTGGAGAAATATTTTGGTTCATTGTCCTGCTGGAAGATCCAACCCCAACCTAGGTTTAGGCTCCTGGCAGAGGTTGACAGATTTTGGTCTCATGGTGTTTGATAGAGTTTTTGATGCCAGGTATCTTAACAGCTTTCACATAGTTTTTGGAAGCAAACCTACCACACAACAACACATATCTATCACCAACCTCTTGCGTTTATGGCCAATCAGCTCTAGTTTTGTTTCATCTGACCAGAGAACCCAGTTCCAGTGAAATTTTCAGACATACTTAGCAAACTTAAGGCACTTACATTTCTAGTTTGACAACAGTAGCAGCTTTCTTCCAAATAGCTTGTTGGTATGAGTGTGGCATCTAATTGTAGTTTTAGAGACTAGGCGACCCCAAGATGCAACCAACTTCTGCAACGGTGACCCAGCTTCTCACTGTACAGGGGAAGAATACACTTACACCTCACCAGGATTAGAACCACCGACCTTGCATGTCCCAGTCATTTACCTTAACCACTACGCTACAGGCCGCCCCTGATGAGTTATTCAGTATATTGAAGTATGTACTGTATAGAACCCAGAGGACATAGGAACCAGCTTGCATCCATGTCAGAAATGGATCAGACCAGTAACCTATTGAAGTGGCAGTGTTTTTGTGGCTGAGGGGACAAGTGCAGACACATGACAGCATTCTTATACCTGATTCAATTAATGTCTTTCCTGGCCTAATGACTGAATACATTAGCCTGAAGAAATTAGCTCAGAACATTCACTATCCTGAGCACATCCTGAAAGGGAATTGAATAATTGATGTAAGTAGGTATTTGATTAATTACAGAAATCCAGTACAAATTACTGTCCCTGTGTGTGCTTTTCTAACCACAGCGATCTGAAATATTGATGCTTTGCTTCAAGGGAGATAAATGTGGATTTGGGGTGTACTCTAGACTCAGAGAAAGCAGAGATGTGCTATGCCTACAGCTTCCAGTTCATTCCTCACCTCATTATTTGCCATTATTTACCTATTATTGGGAGGAGACATGGCTCCGGCGGTAAGAGCGGTCATCTGGCAGTCGTAGGGTTGCCAGTTCAATCTCGCCCTGGGTGTGTCGAAGTGTCTCTGAGCGAGACACGTAACCTTACATGGCAGCCAATCGCCATTGGTGTATGAGTATATGTGTGAATGGGTGAATGAGAAGCATCAATTGTACAGCACTTTGGATAAAGGCGCTATATAAATGCAGACCATTTGCCATTTACCACCACGCCACCTGCCTGCCACACACTCTGCCTTCCTATGGCAGCTTTAAGTGGCACTGACACATTTCCTCAGCGTTGATTCCCATTGTAAATGTCAAATATGTTCCCCCCCAGTGAAGGAGTACCTATTCACACTGGTAGAGTCATCCTCACATTGCACACATGCAGGCAGCACAGTCTTGAGCATACCATGTTGAGGTGTGTGCTGTACCTGGGATTCAAGCCCTGCCTACCCATATAGAAAATATATAATAACAAATACCAAAGTGTGGTGTGAGTATTTCTGTAACTGGGATTTTCATGCATAACAGTCCCTAGAGTTTACTCAGAATGGTGTGAACTCAAAAAACATCCAGTGAGCAGCAGTTCTGCGAGCAGAAATGCGTTTTTAATGAGAGAGGTCAGAGGAGAAGGGCCAGACTGGTCGAAGCTGACAGGAAGGTGACTGTAATGCAAATAATCAGTGGTAGGCAGAAGAGCATCTCTGAACACGTCAAACCTTTAAGTGGATAGGCTACAGCAGGAGAAGACTTAATAAGTAAAAAGAATAAGTCTAATAAATTCCCTAATAAAGTGCTCACTGAGTGTATATAGCCCTATGTACACATGTCTATATTTAAATATACAGTATCTAAATACATGTAAGAAATGTGCAAAAGTAGCCTATTTTGTATATTTAAATAAATGTTACATTTTAAAACACTATTTAATATGTACATAAGTAACTATTTGATTAAAAAACATATTTACATTTACTGTGAAAAAAGAAAATGAAAAGCACCGTGTCAAATCAAATTGTAAGCTGTAGCCAAAGCAGAAATAATGCCTTAATGTCTTAATGATAACAGCATGCATGGCACGGATAGGAGGCTTTTCTCAAGCCCATTCGTACTCTGTCAGCAAGATTGCTGATGGGGGTACATACATATGCACGCAAACATATAGGCTACATTCAAACAAGCATTTATGCATGTACTGATGTATGCTGGCACACACAAGTACTGTTTCCATTTTAATCCAATGGGAGGCCACGAGGACACAACAAGGTGATTATACTGGGCTTTTATTGGTTATTCAACCATAAAATTAATGTTCTGTGCCTTTAAGCAGGATTTTTGGGGCAAAGAAAGGAACCCGGTACAAAATCATAAAATAAAGACTAGCTCCCATTAGAGCCTTTGCTATAACACTGCTTACTGGAGCCAACAAATGCACAGGCAAAGGAGCGGTCTGGTCACAGCCACGGGTCAAACACAAGTCATCCAAACAAGGGTCACACACAAATCAGAAACATTTTTCTTTGCATAGATTTCTTCACAATAATTACAGAAAAACCTCAAACACCTGTCCGCAAGATCAGAAACGGAGGAGGCAGGTGTGCACGTATTGGTAAATACTTCCTAAACAGAAATACAGAAGGGTACACTGAAAAATGAAAACCACGAGTGTATAAAAATACCCTGTAATAAAAGCAGAGAATATGCCATACAGAACAAACCATACACTCCGTGAGCACTTTACTCTAGAGTTTGCAGAGAATGGTGCGAAAAACAAAAAACATCCAGAGAGCAGCAGTTCTGCAGGCAAAAATGTGTTGTTAATGAGAGGTCAGAGAAGGGCCAGACTGGTCAAAGCTGCCAGGAAGGTGACAGTAATGCAAATAACCATGCATTACAACAGTGGTATGCAGAAGAGCATCTCTGAACACAGTGCATCAAACCTCTAACTGGATAGGCTACAGAAGCAGAAGACCAATAAGTCAAATAAATCCCTAATAATGTGCTCTGTGAGTGTATATACAGTGTATTCTGTGTATATACATACCTGTTTGATTGTCTCTTTGGCGATACCCTGTCTGAAGAAAGAAAACTACCAGTCAGGCTTAAAGAAATTAGATGTCAAGGTGCTTCTTTTGAGATGCAATGGATCGAGTCAACATTCTCTAAGGTCAACAGCTGCTCTGTGTAATATTCTCCTTCTGTTTTATCAAAAGATGCTCCTGGGCTTTGTTATTTCCCAATCGTATGCTGTGCAGTATATTACAGACAATCTCCATCTCTTTGTTCCCCCTGCCAGTGATAGTCTTGCCAGCCTTTCATTTGTTTGGCTTGTGTGTCAATAGTGTCTTTTTCCAGGCAACAAACTTAATCTACAGCCATATAAGCTACCCACTTCCAATAACCCATTTCCAAGAAAAAAAGGCTTATCCAAGACAGGCAATTAGGAGCACAGTCTCTGCAAATTAAAGGACTTGGTAGCTCATTCCAATGAACCCCCAGTGCCTTTCTCACAGTGGAACGTCTTAATTCGACCAGGGAAAAAGTGTGGGTGGGGAGCAGGGGCAGAAGACCTGCCCATAGTTCCAGTTCTTGTTGAATCGAGTGACTTATGCTGGAGCCTGTTAAGGGTAGAGAATGACCCTCATTTTATGTAGATTTCAGCTTCCTACAGCACGCTCATCAGTACTTTGAGTTACCCTGGCCAGCAGAATGTGAATTGTGAATCACCTTGTCTGTGGCAAATTCTACATTCAGTGATTAATTTTCATTTATGTATCAGCCATATACAGCTGTTTGAAGATACAAAACCTTGGTTGCTGCTTTCAGGTCTGCCAGCTCCTCGAAGGCATGGACTATTAATTTAGCCAATCACATTCATTTTAATTTGGAAATCTGCTATGCTATACTGCCAATGGAATATTTGCTTTTTAAGCCTCCAGTGCAGTCCTCCCTGGGATTGTAAATTGACTGAAATGCCAGAGGGTCTGTTTCACTGCTGCAGGCCTATGTTGTTCTTTCCCACTTTAGATTTCCCCTGTTTGTTTTGTTATCAGTACCTCTACGGCTGCGCGGCCCAATTAACTGAAGGATTTATCTTATCCTCGACCCTCCCACACCAGCTGCGCTTCTGCTGCTACGCAGCTGAGCAGAGGGGACGAGCAAAAGCCACGGTCCTCGGCTGTTCACTCGCGCTTCACAGAAACAAATGTATTAATTGAAACGCAATGGTAACGGGAGAAAAAATAGTCCCTCTTGCTGAGAAAATAAATCTTCATGCAGCTTAAAATTGTCTGCTGCAACTAAAAGCTAACTGCGTCATCGTCTAAGAAAACTTCACAAGCTCACCATCACCGAAAGGAATAAAACGTTAAGTTATTAACTAATATTAGCTCCCAAAATAATAGTAAGCAATTTATATAAATGTGACGCTCTATTCCTGACTTCAGTGCCTTGCAACTGAACGGAGCCCTTACCATTTTGAACTGAAGCATAGAAAGACTTCAATATTTTGTTCGTTGTACAGCACAGCGGTCAAAATCATCTGGCATGTCTCGTTCTTGCTGGCAGTCCGCAAAATTACATATAACTACAGACTTCACGCTAAATGTTTACATGGAATATCAGTGTACTGAATATATTTGCATAGTATATGCCTCTACACTTGCGGAACTCTGTTGTTTTACGGAGTGAATTACAGACAGTAAACATTTGATCATTCTCCCCTCACTCACTCGTGTGTTGTAACTGTTAATATGTTATGTATGTTATTATTACAATACAATATCTTGTTTTCGTTATACCTTTTAAACAAAATTGTAATTACTTAACACACTGAAATAACATATTTAATGTTTTAAGCCAGCTAAACATTTCAAATGTTCGGAGAGGAATGTAAACAACCGCGCTTTACATATGGGTGTTTTTAATAATGCAAACAATTATTCAAACAGATACAGTCAATGGAAAAAATATAAACATTCAGAAATGGGAACGAGGGTTAGTCAATAAACAAAAACATAGCTATTTTCTATTTATACAAGGGGTACATTAAGGGGTGTGAAAACATGGAATCCGACCATCGGATGTGACAGAAGGAAGCTTAGAGCTTGGCTGGGACACGTGCGGGAGCCACACAAACACCACGCTCACTATGTAGGCTACTTGTTGCCTTGAAGCCTGTCTGAATTCCAGTTCGCACCTCAGAAGGTTGCATTCGAAGGACAGATGACGAATCAGGCAACGAGGCATCAAGTCACCTTACTTCGGTTTCGGACACAGTCTATCTTGCTGCACGTTTGAGGATTCTGATAAAGTGGGCGAGACTAGCTTTAGAACTAATTTTACACGTGTAAAGACCCGTTTATAGTTCGGGGACGTATGAACGGACAATGGATACACTATAGTGTTACCAACATTCCATTACCGCTCGACTTTGCTTTGAACGCTGTCCCTCATAAAAAGTATGAACGCCAAAGTGAAGTCATTGCGAGCCCAAGACATGGAAGCTAGTTGATGACACCTCACTAAATATAATTACAGACGAGAACGTTGTACAATAGGGTTGTTATGACAATTGAACCAGGGATGGGGTTAAAGTTCAATACAATTTATGTCTCAGCGTTGGGCACAACAATGATAGCGATGACATCAAATCGTCCATTGTTCCAGTAGTATAAACTAAAAGTCGTTGCGACGTACCTGTAAAATGTGATAATCGCTGGTGGCAACGATCGTACATCGCTGAAATATAAACTGGCGTTAACCCTGCTTTCAAGTGAAGTTCATTAGTTTTCTCCGAGTTATATCATAACTAGCGGCACGGATGGTGCAGTGGGTAGCACTGCCGCCTCACAGCAAGGAGGTCCTGGGTTCGAATCCCCGTCGGCCGGGGCCTCTCTGTGCGGAGTTTGCATGTTCTCCCCGTGTTTGCGTGGGTTTCCTCCGGGTACTCCGGTTTCCTCCCACAGTCCAAAGACATGCATGTTAGGCTGATTGGAGAGTCTAAAATTGCCCGTAGGTATGAGTGTATGAGTGTGTGAGTGAATGGTGTGTGTGCCCTGCGATGGACTGGCGACCTGTCCAGGGTGTATTCCTGCCTTTCGCCCAATGTATGCTGGGATAGGCTCCAGCCCCCCTGCGACCCTGTTCAGGATAAGCGGGTTCAGATAATGGATGGATGGATGGATATATCATAACTAGGCCATCCGACTTTATGGTAGGATAATTGAAAGAAAGATTTTGAGTGGCTGCGCATTGGTTCCTTTCCAACTGCTTACAATCTAGGCTAGCAATCGGCTAGCTAGTTATAGCACGTAATTTTGAGCTATTTCTGGGGGTTACGAATGCAAATACCACAGGAAATTGAATGCTGCAGTACTATAGTCGTCACATAATGTCTTTGTGTTTTAAATGTGTAGCTGCGGTTCATGGCTGTGTTGTATGACATTACTTAAAGGTACAATTGGATATTTGGGACTTCTAACGGTCAAGAGAGGAATTGCAGCAACAAACAGCACAACACTGTTTATCCCATCCCTTCTCTGTGAAGGCGCTGTCGATGAAAGGCCATTGGTTGTGGCAATTAGAACCAATTTTCAACCAATGAGCTTGAATTATTGTACAGCTATACAATGTTTTGATACAGAGTGCTGGCCCGTCAACTGCATATTTTGAAATCCGAATTTCAGGACTATAAACACAGGCAGAGGGTGAGTCAACATGTCAGTGAGCCTTTTTCAATGATAGGAAGGGATTTACCATGGTCTTGTAACAATGTTTTAACTCCAAAAACTTACCTATTACATTATTACATTATTGGCATTAGGCAGACACTTATCCAGAGTGACATACAGTTGATTAGACTAAGCAGGAGCAATGCAGGGTTAAGGGCCTTGCTCAAGGGCCCAACAGCTGCGTGGATCTTATTGTGGCTACACTGGGATTTGAACCCCCAACCTTGCCTGTCCCAGTTATTTACCTTAACCACTACGCTACAGGCTGCCCCATTGTACCTATTGTACCTTTAAGGTTCATGGATGACTTTGCTTGACCATATAGGGAGGTAAAGTGGATGTATCAGGAACATAGGGTGTGACCAAAAGTTTAGCTACAGGGCTACTTGTTCATTTGGGCATTTATTCAGCCTGTTACAGTCTAAAGGTCTATGTGTGACACTCCCCTTCAATTTCTTATCCATTGAAGGCCTGTGAGTAGTGGCAAATTAATGAAATGGCGGGAACAAATATGAACAAGGTGGACTACGTACTCCGCTAATCATCTGTTTTCTAAGATGTCTTTGGAGGAGAAATTCAAAATAAAGAGATTGAGGACCAAACAATGTGCATCTTAGGCAACAGGACAAAACTAAATTGAATTGGTTCAATAGTTTGAATGAAAGGACATTACATTTCATTACATTACATGTCACTTGGCAGATGCTCTTATCCATAGCGACGTACAAGCAGGAGACAGTCCTCCCCTGGAGCAATGCAGGGTTAAGGGCCTTGCTCAAGGGCCCAACAGCTGTGCGGATCTTATTGTGGCTACACCGGGGATCAAACCACCGTCCATGCCGGTCCGAGTCATGTACCTTAACCACTACGCTACAGGCCGCTAGCTAGCTAACAGCGAGTGTAGCCAAGAATTCACTTTTCTAACATAGCCTGTCAGCTTGATGAAGGTAGCTAATTGTAACTCTGTATAGAGAAATAATGAACTTCGTACTGCACTGTTACAAATTGTGGATTTAATTAAATTTTGTGGAGGACACATCGCAAAGCTATGGGTAGGATGAGAATTCATTAACCAGGGCATGTTTCTAGACTTGGTTGATCAGTTCTATTTTTTAGATAGCCAGTTGGCCGATCACTTGTTTAACGCTAAGTTACATGTCAGACAAGTCAAAATGAGCTGCTTGACTTAACTTATGTTTATCTAAAATAACATTAGGCTACATTACTGATGGTTCAGTTATGAAGATTTATCTTTTAGTGCACCTACTATTAGCAAGTCTTGGTTTCAAAGTTTTATTGCTCTAACAGAGTAGGGGCCTATATCGATTGATTGATCATTTGAATTAGGTTTATATCCAAATGCATTGTGCATATGGACATGTGCTATCAAATTTTTTATATGCCTAGGGCTTCATGGGGGTTTACCTCCTGCACACAGTAATGCAATAGGTTATATTTTGCTTTTTCTTTCACTGTGAATTTGCATCATGAGAAAATAAAACATGGGAAGAACCACGTTAAAAGCCTAGTGTGTCGATATTGCACAGTTCTAGATGGTCATTTTAAATAAATGAATGCAGTGCATAATTACCTTGTGTTGGAAAGGCGATAAGGCAATACATGATTTTGCCATTACTGAAACACCTGTACCCAAAGCATGCAGTGGAGTATAGTACATGTTTGGTTAGTGACAAGCCTACTCCATTATGGATCACTTGCCCATTTTTAAATCTGTGCCACTTCTCTGTGGATTAAGAATGATTAGACTCATTTCAGTTTTATTTTAAAACATGTTTTATTGTTTTATTCCACATTTCTTTTCATTTCAGTCAGAAAAGAACCCAAAGGAGAATGTGGAATAGAAAGAGTGGAGCTGAAGAGTAGACCTCACAGCTGTGATGCCGGTCCCAATTTAGGTCCGCAAATACATAAGAACACCAAGATACTAGAAGAAAACCAAGTGAAATGCTCTATCTTTGGACAACATCACTGCAAGGCAAAATGTGAGCAGGGAATACATGTAGCGGTAGTGCCCCTGGTCAGCTCTATTTATAAATGTGTTAATTTAAAAAAAGATATATTCCTCTGAACCCTTCATCTATTTTAACTTCTGAAATTCCAGATCAATACTGAGCTATTGTAAAGGAGGTGTTAAGGAAATCCAATGTACCTTCAAAAAGGCACAAAAGAGGGAATTAACCGACTGCCCTTTCTTGGCTTTACTGATCTATTTAATGGATTTCACTGAACCTCTGAACCAAAGTGTCCACGCAGAAAGGATATATGGCTTAATGTGCTTGCTTTGAGTGTCTATGACATAAAGGAGATCACAGTATGAAAGAGACAGATGCATGGGGGCAAAGGGGTGCTGGTGGGGACGTCCCATATTGTGGTATACGCCACACACTCAGCATGACTCGGGGCTCATTCCAAACGCTTACTTTCACTCCACGCATCTCTTCCTTGTGCCCTTACCTTGCTCCTTAGCTCTTCCCAACGGAGGACCTGAGGGAGAAATGCAAGGAAGAAGCACGGAGGAATTGAGGCAACACGTGTTAGGCAAACGGAACAACCCTGCTCAGTCAAGCATCGGTTTGAAGCAATGTCATTTACAGAAATGGCGAATCCACAGGTGGATAATTTACGTGTACATTATTTTGCGCTTTCCAAAGAAGGTTGCACTTGTGTATTCCCTCGCTCCTCAGTCTGCGTGGACCAAGGAGATCAGGACGGATAAAATAAGCGATTGGAATGAACCCTCTGACTGTCCTGGGCACAGAGGATGAAGGTCAGGACCTGGGCCACAGGGCTCAAAACCCAGAGGCAGAGTGTGACCAATGCAGCACCATATGACCTTCCCTCCTCCACAAACATACACACTCAACCACATGCAGATATACCGTGTACGGCAATACACAAGTATACACATGCACAAAACATGTACTGTACATACACACCCACACAAACCCAAGCAGATTTTGTTCCAACATTATATTGATCCATGCACACCCATCAAAACACATTTTCAACTTTGTAACTCACATGTTGTTTCGATTTCTCTGAAACCTTTTCTTTTAATCAGCCGAGACATTTTATTGCACAGCACAAACCATAACACAATAAAATACCTTGGTAAGCCACAAAGCTAGTTTACTCCTCAATCACCGAGAGATTTCTATTCTGTGTGTGCGTGCGTATGTGCTTGCGTGCATGTGTGTGTCTCCTGTTGCTAGGCATGTGTGAACGAATGTGGACTGAGAGGCATGTTTTCTTTGCTCTCGCATGCAACAACACGCATGTTCTGAGTCTTCCTGATGTCTTCCTGAGGATGAGGGTATAATATCCCTCAAGTCTATGGATGCTTCATTCAGAGCCCAGCTTGCATTGTGCTCCTCCTATTCACATGAGGACAAAGCCTGTTTCTGATCTGCATTACAATCTCTGGGATGATTCCTGAGGCTATAAGGTATAACTGTCACTGGAGCTCAGCTGCACTCATTGCCTATGTTGCATTTCCAAAGATTCCCTTCACTCTTATGCACATTAGGAATCCCTTTTGAAACAAAAAGATGATCCAATTATGTTGAATGAAGAGTGCACATGCACCCAAGAGCATATGATGTCCCGTGGTGAGAGTATACATTTGTTTGTCTGAATTGGTCGGTCTCTCTATTGTCCCTAGGATTGGTTTTATGCGGTACTGCATAGTGAGACATAAGGCATTGTCAAGCTCCTCATGAGCAAAATAATTAGACTGTAATAAAAGCTTCCAATTAGGCCTTTAATACCATGTCACATTCACCCCCGGCACCTGCTACAGTGAAGACCCAATATTAATTTGTAAAGAGGGTCTTATTATGGTTGTGTATTAAGCATGTGTGCCCAGCTGTTTGGCTCTTTGTGGCTCAGGTGAATAAACTGCCCAGTGATCGACATGCTTAGGATGGGGAAGAACATTTTTTATCAGCAAAATCTCCTGAACAGATTGTATTTGGTTTTGGTAATTGCGTGTATTTCTTTGATGTTTATTGATAATTGTTTTCATAATTAACCATTGTCGCCCCACACAGGTATGCCACTAGTATGTAGCAAATCTGCCTTATCATGCTTGATGCTCACCCTACTGAAAAAGACAGCTGGTAGCTGGTTGACCAGTTAGACCAGCTCTGTACTCAACATGATTTGACCAGCTCAAGCTATGTTTTGAAACAGCTGGCAGCTGGTATGGTATTTCAAGCTGGTCTTAGCTGGATTTTACACCAGAGCTAACAAAGGCTTTACACCAAAATGACTTAGCCTCAGCTGCAATAAAACAACATCTCATTTTCTCTATGTAAATTTGGCGGGCTGCCATTTCTATAGCTACATACGGTGATATTTTTCCTAATTTATTTGTTTTTTGGGGCAAAGCACCCAGCCTGCAGGCATTGTGAGGAAGTGTATGCCACCATCAGCTCTTCTGACCACCTGATTTCTCTGTGGGCTTTGCAACCCTCATACCCAAGGCTGGTTTGACCACACACTGCACCATCAGCACAGTCACAGGCCGGAATGCTCCTGGGTCTGTGGTTCCTGCTGGCGGGGTCCCATTTAACATCGCATGATGAGCAGCCCTTGTCTTTCCCTCTTCCCCATGCCATTGGTTTGTGTGATGTCAGCAGTGTCCAGGGAAGGGGCCATACAAATGGATCAGGGCAAGGTTTTTCTCACAGGAAGGCCAAGAGTGTTCCTCTGGGAAGGTCAGTTACTGGACGAGCACAGGAGGGCGGGGTGATGGGATTGCTCCGATTGGGAGCTAGGTTAGGTTTCCCAAACAACCCAAGGGCAAAGAGGAGCAGATTCTCATGTTCCTGCCATGTCCTCTGCTCACTACAGTTCATTTGGGCTCGTGGAAGCTTACAGGATGTCAGATTTCCTGAACAAATACAGTAGTACATGATCCTCTTCCTTCTGTCTGAAGAGACTCCATTCTTCTTGGGCGGTCTGCATGGTCTTCAAGTTGGGGCCTCTGCTCATGAATACCATGATGAGCACCATAACATCCTATCCTAAATCATGCTCGGTGGTTTGTAAATTTTTTCCTGATGAAATAAACATTTTACATCTGAATCAATCCTGGGAGTTGCGGTTTTTTAAATAAACAGTTGGGATATGAATGAATGCTGGGAGTTGTGGTTTTTCCATTGTCCTGAGGGTGATGCTCAGCAGGACATGAGTGTAGTTCATACGTTTTTCTTTTCCTTGCTGTGGAGAAAAAGGTAAGGTCTGCACAGCACATAGCACCACACACTGCGCTGTGTGGTTAAGCTGCCATTCATCAGTGTTGACACTTCCTGTGGTGTAAGGATGATGCGATGATCAGCCATGCTTATGCAACATAATCCAAGCAACTGTGGCTATGCTAATCTTTGGGCAATTGCATCCCCTGGTGGCGATTTTAGTTGACTTCTGAACTATTTCTAAAAACCTTAAAAATATTTTTGACTTTGACTGAATTGTTGGAAATTGGACTACAACCTTAAATCCAGCCATAATACAAGAAATCTTTAAATGATCCGGATTCAAATGATCTACTCAGGTTCCTTCCTGTTCAGTTGCTGCCTTTCAGAGGAAATCGGTGGAAGTGACAGCCAGCACTGCAAATCCCTGCCTTCCCTCTGCAGACACGATTCTACCCGCATGCATTATCTAACAAAGCTGACATTGAGTGAAAATGACAGAGTGGTCACAGCACAGTCTTAGGGAAATGCCAGGGGCTGTGAAAAATCTGCAAACCTGAATAAAGCAGCTCAATATGTGTGTTGGTGGAGTAAAGAAATCACACGAGTTCACTCAATTGAGGATGAAACAGATGGAGAATCAGACAGACTGCAAGCTGGTGACATTAGGTATTAGTTTTGGGGGCTTGAGTCAGCCTGTGTCTAACAGAAGGTTCCAGATTTAGACAAGAACAGCGATACATCAGCGTCAACAAGGTAGTCCAAACACTATGACATCATAATACAGTGCATAATATTAGGTTATGCCCACATTCAGAAAGAAAATGCTAGTTTAGTTTTATATTGATATATTGATACTTAGGTGTTTCTCCACCACCAGAAGTTCTTGATGGGCTTGATTTCTAAATCTTTTCTGATGAGCTGCTGGTACAAGATTCATATTTAAATGTAACAACAACAAAAAAAAGCAGAATAAAAGTACTTAGTTATAAACTTTTAACCTTCTTTATCAAAAAGGCAGGTTTAAACCTAAAGCAGTGGCAGGTAATCCTGGTCCAGGTGTGTCAGAGATATCTCTATAACTGCATAATCGGTTCTAGGCTTATTAAAGTTAGTCAATTAGTCTCTCCGGCATTGGCCTGCCAGGGTGTGTCGATTTCTCTACTCTACCCACCCAAACAGAAACACTGTTCTTGTTTGAGTTGAATCTCTGGCATGGGATCTTCATTTGGAAATGCAGAAAAGAATGACATGATGGCCCATGGCAGCTTCGTACAGCAGGATGCTCTGGTACCTCTGCGCAGTGTGTGCACAAACACAATTCTCTATCCTGACATTGTGATCGTTCCCTCTGAGGCAAATCGAACAAATCTCATGTAATTGTCATGCTGTATTCCCACACTTGACCACAACTGCCCTTGCAGTATTCATCACATCAAGAATATGAAATATGAGCATTAAATAAAAACATGAGGCTGTGACCTAGGATAAAGTCTGCAAAATCTAATGAAATATGGCGTAATTAGTGGGAGGCCATTTTTCATTATTCAAAACTACACCCTTTGAGATATCTTAATCTATAATGAAGGACATTTATTCCAGTGATTAGAAATATAATCATTCTAATCTTCTTGACCTTCACATTATGTTGGAAGGTGAATTTGCAGTGGGTTTGGGCTGCCCCCTGCAGGACAACAGCAAGCTGCCTAGAAAAGACAGCCTGAGGCAGGTACTGCATGCCAGGACCCACTGTTCAATCACAAGCTGAATGCTCAAACCCTGCCTCGATCAAACAAGCTGTAAAATGGAATTAGGACATACATTTTTTTCTGCTTTCACAGCACAGAAGTCTGAGATGCAACAAGGCAATACCCTGTCTATAGTTGACTACTGATAGGAAAGCATGCTACCCATCTAATATTTTCACAAGCACACAAACCATGTATAACAATAACAGGGAATGCTAACTGAAAGCTATTAACCAAGCATTTGAAAACCATTAGGAGGATACATTGGGCAAAGAAAATTAAAGGATGGTGCTTGCCATTTCGTGAAAGACAGGGCGACAGGGAGGGAACAGAGAGGGAACAGGGAGGGAACAGAGAGGGGACAGAGAGGGAACAGGAAGGGAGGGGACAGTGAGGGAACATGGAAGGAACAGGGAGGGGACAGAGAGGGGACAGAGAGGGGACAGTGAGGGAACAGTGAGGGGACAGGGAGGGAACAGAGAGGGGACAGAGAGGGAACAGGAAGGGAGGGGACAGTGAGGGAACATGGAAGGAACAGAGAGGGGACAGAGAGGGAACAGTGAGGGAACAGTGAGGGAACAGGGAGGGGACAGAGAGGGGACAGAGAGGGGACAGTGAGGGGACAGAGAGGGGACAGAGAGGGAACAGTGAGGGGACAAAGAGGGGACAGTGAGGGAACAGTGAGGGGACAGGGAGGGAACAGGCAGGGGACAGGGAGGGATCAGGGAGGGGACAGAGAGGGGACAGAGAGGGGACAGTGAGGGAACAGTGAGGGGACAGGGAGGGAACAGGCAGGGGACAGGGAGGGATCAGGGAGGGAGGGGACAGGGAGGGAACAGGCAGGGGACAGGGAGGGATCAGGGAGGGAGGGGACAGGGAGGGAACAGGGAGGGGACAGTGAGGGAACAGGGAGGGGACAGGGGGGAACTGCAGTGTGCTTTTGTCTGTTGCATTACTTAAATACAGCATGTCTGTATCCCACAGGGATTTATTGAAAGTGCAACATGTCAGTCAAACGATGACACAATTAACCGATGCATATAAGCATAGTTTTTTTAACCATCTGCTGGGCACAGCTTTAACACTCAAGTCTCTGCAGCATCAAACTGCAAGTCCAGGCTTATCTACTCACTGAAGATAAGCTGAATGTCTCCAGAACAAAATGGGACCGCCTCAAACCACAATAAAGATAGGGAGCCAAGATCATAATGTGCAGGGTTAGGTTAACCCTGCTGCCTGCCCATGCAAAGTATTTGGAACTGTAATTGAAAAGTAGCTAGGTAGCCGCACATGTAAATGGTATATGGCTAGCATTTATATAGCGCCTTTATCGAAAGCACTGTACAATTCATGCTTCTCATTCCCCCATTCACACACCAAGAGCAATTGGCTGCAAGGCACCAACCAGCTCGTCAGGAGCATTTAGGTGTTAGGCGTCTTGTTCAGGGACACTTCAACACACCCAGGGCAGAAGCGAACTGCTCTTACCGCCTAAGCCAATGTCACCCCATGTATTGTACAGAAACAGAAAGGTAGGAATTGTGAGATTGGTCCATCCACTTTGTTGGATTTCCTGGACAGTCCAATACTGCCACCTACTGTGAGTGTGGACTGCTTTCAGCTGAGATGGCCCTTGATATACAGCGGAATTCTTGCAAACCTAACCTCCTTTAGAACGGACTGGTAATGTTTGAACTGAAAGCAAAAATAATCCTGTCCAGTACCAGTTATACATTTCAGTCATTTTTTTTCTTTTTTTTTTTCTCTGCTCAATTGTTTACTTGCATTCTGAGCATCAATCATAACAATAATGATAATGTAAAATAAATTTACAAAGTAACTGATTTTAGGGAATTCAAGACCAAATAACTTGATTCCTTCATAGAAACATGCATTTCCTTTGGAACAAAAAAAAAAGTGCAACAGGCCTTTTTTTAGAATTTTATTGTTTGCATTATTTTATAAAATGGCTATTTATCGGTTAACACTACAACCAACAAACAATTCGGCTACACCCCCCACCCTCCCCTGAAAAAATAATGCTATGACAAAAATGAGTTTGAACTTTCTCCACAGGCAGTGCACTGGGTACCCCAGCACAGTAGAGTGGATCAGAGTAATGGAGGTTCGGAGTTGGACAGAGGCAGTTGGGCTCACAAGGTAAAGAGGTGAGCAATCTGACAAAACATGCCATAACTAATATATGCTAGCACAGACAACACCACTTACTACCTGTTAGAAACTACAGAACAAATAAAGTTTTATCACTGAAAGTTAAGAGAAAGACCTCCTTCACTGGCTCAGCGTCTGCAGTGTTCACCATACTGGCAAAGGAGTGGTCGATCACCCCGCTCACATGCTGCCACACACATAAGGGAGATATACAAATGGGGTGAAATGAGAAGATGGGACACAACAAGCAGGGTGCCTGGTAGAGAGGCTTCAGAGCTAGGTAGTCAGCTTGGGCTGTTTCTGTTGAGGGGTTATCCGTCTTGCTTATTTATCGATCACAATAATCTTAGCATGTCAAATCTCTTTACACTTCAGGACAATGACATAGGGGTCGCACTATTGACCATTACCCGGAGTCATTGTCCTTCACTTGTTCGTTGCTCAGTTTCCTCACGTCGACTGGCTGTGTGTAAGTGTTTTATCGTCTTACCAACGAAAGGTAGCATAGTTCTCTTTGGCTCCAGCCTTCAGAGGCTTGGACACAGAGTTCTATTTAAGGAAAATTAAATGTCGAAACATAACTTGCACTTTTTGTGAAGACCTGTCCAAAAGCTAGGAATGGCGGCCCAGTTTGGAAAATGCTAGATCAGCTAAAATGTTACTTCAATTTTCTTTACATTAATCAAGCAGCTATTTTTATTTCACAACATAACTTAGTCAATTTAAAGATTAAATTACAGAACACCGATTATATAATTAGTCATAAATATTTGTTTATTAGAGTTGGCGGGAAGACAGCCCATTAAACTGGCTCAAAGACAAGCACAAATTACCGTACGATAACGTGCACAAATGCTATGGGTATAACTTTCAGACATACGCGGGTACTAAATACAGAAATACCATCCAGTGCAGGACATGAGTATACAGTATCTATACATTGTGTACATTGCACAGAACTGCAAATATAACGCTTCTACTTTATGGTTGAAAGTGAACCAATTAACCAGCCAAATCATTATCCTTCTCATTAGTCGGAAACATATGCCACCGGCTAATTAGCCAATAAACAAATGTCAAAACAAAGTCATTTTTAACACGGATAGCCCTCACAATAAAGTATAAACCTTTCGCTAACTGGTACAGTAGAGGCACGCTTGACCACCTCAATACAGCCCTCTTGTTTTGTTGCATAGCTCAGTATAAAACCCTACATATCTGTTTTGTGCTATTCCAATAAACACAGGCTCAATGTTCCCTTTAGCATTGTGTGAGCTAAAAGCATTGCACTACTAGGTAAGACTTTGGATGCGAATAAAAACATCTCAAATCTGAAATGTGTCACAGGAAAATAAATGCTTCCTTTCAACAGAACAAAATGGTTTCCCCTGATATGAAGCCACCTGCCTTTGACAAACTGATTTTTAAAAATAATAAAAGTCAGTGTGTGCCGACTTTAGAGACTCATTTTAATGAAGATGCACTTTCAGACCCTGCACTGAAAGGATATACCATTGCTAAGTTCATAAAATCAGTAACATTATATGAGATTCAACTTGGATAAACTCACTGAATGCAGCAAATGCACATGAATGCAAGTCCTCCGCGGACCTGGTGCATTCATGCGCAAACTGAAGTCTGACCTCACCTCAAATGCATAATGACACATTAAACAGTGCAACACCCTTAATAAACACCAGAAAGGAGAGGAAGAACTTTGAACTTGCTGATTATATTCATGAAGAGTTTTGTTCTACTTGCAGAACAAGCAAAATACTTCAAATAACGGCCTTTTGAGAATTACCAGGAGATGTGTCTTGAGTTCTTCAGTTTGATCTGGGCTGAGTATAGAAAGGGAAAAGAGCATTGTGAATTTTGGTGGCCAACCTGATGCCACTTAAAATGCATAATGCCTGATGCAAACGTTTGTAAACCCAAAATGCTGTAAACACAGACCAGAGATGTTCTAAACGCCAATATTCACCAAGGATTAAGCCTTAAATATGTCTGTCATTGTGTGGCGACTTGGTGTGGAGTGTACACTATAGACCAATATCAGGGTGAAGTTATATACAGTGTAAAGTTCTTGCTCTGGACTGGGGCAGACAGCGGTGTACACCGTAGAGTAAGGGTTGTTGTAGCTCATATGACAGCAACAGAATCACAGTGAGAATGGGTTGGACCCAAATGTAATGCCCACACCTACGCACTGAAAAGAATCATCTTGCCTGGACGCTTGCAATCCTAGTTTCCATAATCTTGAGCCTTTCTCTGCGCTAAATTCAAGGTTTCCTTTAAATCTGGTATGGTATAACCACTGAAAGCGCATGGTGAACACTGATTTTACTCAACCGCTGAATTCCTGGCACATGCAACATCAGCTGGGCGTAGTGTGAAGCACACCATGAACGTGCACACTGGCACGCGCGCGCATTTAAAACGGCCATGTCAGGGCTTATGGGGTTTCATGGTCCTTCGAGCAGTTTGTGTCCCTTTAATTATATCATCACAAAACTTCTCATTCTCCAGGTTGCCATCGCTGCAGAGGCCAAAACGGATGAGCTTGTCATTGGCTAAGTTTTGAACAGTTGGGGAGAAAATGCTGAACGGAACTGTTCACTAAAGACTGTAACCAAACAATTCTGTAATTCGACAGTAGCAGCGGCAGCAATACCTCAGCCATACTTGTAACACGGTGTCATTGGTAAGGACCCATTTTAAAAGATAGCAGCTCACTGAAACGTCCAACATGTCCCACCACCCCCCCCAACCCCTCCTACCCGCAAGAGTCTCATAATAGTCTATACATAGTTTCCAAATATACTGCTGAAATCCAGTGTGTTGCTTTGTTGCTTTATTGCCCACCCTCGAAGTCAAAGAAGTAGTGAGAGGGGACACTGCATTTTCCTATGACAAAAAGCTTGGCACGGAACATTCAAAAGGAGCAGGACAATGCTGACAGCTGGAAGTTTGGCTGGGTTTATTCCAAGCTGCTGGTCTCCCTCCCCAGGGTTTGTTTGACTGGGCCAGTTTTGAACAGGAAGTAGCTACGAGATCACATGACCCAGAAGGTGCAGGAAAAGTATAGGACGGCTGTCACAAGCCTGTAGGTCTACATGTCTGAAGGACTGTGCAAGAGGAGGAGGCTTTAAGATGTGTGCATTCCAGTATGAACATCAGATTCAACACACGAGAGGCGCTGTGAGTGGATGCCAGTCTATCGGTATACCAGATGCGATATGGAGCCAGACTTGTAATTGAGCTGGTGGTTGGGCACAAAGTTATGGAGCATGCTCTTGCGGCCGCACAGATCTTTTGCGTAGAGGCTCATGCAGGTTTCGCAGGAGACCTTGGAGCAGTTGACGCATGTGTGCGTGGCGCCGGGCTTGTTGCAGAAGCCGCACCGCGAACCGCCAACCCCAACCCCGCTGGAGGCCACCACGGACTTGCTGGGGTAGAGTTTAGGCGCCATGAGAGGCTTCTCCGAGTGGGCGTTGCTGTAGACGGACAACTTCTCCTTTGGGGGCAGGTAGCCGTCGAGGGGCCGGGAGGGTTTGGGGTACTCCTGCGAGCAGCAGCACGGGGAGGGCTCCATGGCGTGGCAGGACGGGCACAGGATCATGTCGCACCTGGGGCAGGAGGCCATGCCAGAGCAGCCCATTCCGCAGCCCTGGCACTTGGCGGTGAGGGAGGGTAGCACCCCGTGGCCCTTGGGCACCCAGCTCTCGCGGCCTTCCCGGGGCTCGCGGCTGGGGGGCCGGGACGGGGTCTGCCGGCCCCCTCCTCGCTCGGTGTACAGGTCGATCTCGTCGAGGGAGGACAGGTGGTAGGAGTAGGGCTCGGCTGAGGGGGACTGTGCGGGGAAGAAGTCCGGCACGGGGCTGTAGGGGGACGGGGAAGCCAGGGACAGCAGGGACACGTTGGGCCGGATGATCTCGTCCTTGGCGTCCTCCTCGGCGTCCACAAACAGGGGCTCCTTGCGCAGGCTGAGGGAGGCCTTCAGCACGGGCTTGCTGGCCGGGTGCCAGTGTCCGGCGCTGTCCGTCACATCCACCGACTTGGACGGGCGGCCGCTCCTCCTCAGGTGCACGCGCTCGGTCTCGGCCAGGCGGACGGACAGCCGCGACACCTCCCCCGCCAGGGCGTCTCGGCGTCTCAGGGCCTCGGCGCACCCCGCCACGTCCTCCCGGCTCGTCCTCCGGACCTCCACTGCCTCCAGCTCCTTCGTCGCTCCCCCCGCCAGAGCCACCACCTCCCTCAGCAAGCCGCACTCGGCCCGCGCCAGGAACAGCTCGAAGGCCAGCAGCCTCAGGTGTGCCGCCCCGCCCGGGTGGTCGCGGACGTGGTACTGCAGCTCCTGGTCTCGGACATAGCCCATAGAGCGCAGCACGGAGTGCAGCTCTGCCTCGCACACGGCCGACTGCAGGTGGTACACATAGGGGCCAGTGAACGTCTGCAGAAACAAAAAACACCTTTATACACAAACACTTATTTTACTGGACATGTTTTCAAAAATATTAAATATATACAGGGAATGATTGTAATAAGACAAAGAAGTAGCAGCACCGCAGCGAAATTAGCCGTTTGGAGATGTAGGCGCATCCATCTGCACGGCACGCCCACGTACCTTAATGTGGCGGAACTCCTTCTTCCAGGGAAAGAGGAGCAGGTTGGTGCAGACGGTCTCCAGCATGGTGAAGGCCACCTCCAGGGCCTGCAGGCTGGAGCTCCGGAGGGTGCGCAGGGCGTTCTCTGCCAGCTCGTAGAAGCGCAGCACGCGGAAGCGCTGAGGGCTGTGGTCCGGCTGGTAGGCCCCCAGCAGGGCGGCCGCGGCTGACAGCAGGCCCGCCTCATCGCAGCCCACGTCCCGCTCCTCCAGCCTGCCCTCTAGAAACTGCGTGTACTTCTTCAGCAGGTCCTCTCGCAGCTTGGCATCCATTGCCGGCAACGGGCTGGGCCACGGCCGGCACGACTCTCATCCCCGCCCGGACCCCGCTCACGCTGCCCGGACCATCTCGGGGTCCGCCCCGCACAGAAGGCTGGGGAAGGGATGGCTCTCTGTGCGGTGGAGCGGTCAACCTGACTACACCATCTTCTGCAGAAAGGAATGATGCAAAGCTAAAATGGATTCCGTTTGCGTTTCCAGGGTTATTTTCAGACTCTGAGCAATCGCTCTGCACTGTGCATCTCCATTAAGAGAAATATCAGTGTGGCCCTTCTGTTGGCTGAGCAGGCAAACAAAAACACTCCAGCAGAGTCCAGGCTTTAGCGCACTGTCCTCTGGCAAAGTCTCCTGTGTGCTGTACTTACAGGGTCACTGGGCTGATGGCTGAGGAACCGCTTCAGACGACAGCTCCAGCTGAAAGACACAAGAGACATGTTCATCCATCCAGGCTCTACATGATCCTGCTTTCTAAAATAAGAATTTAAACTGTTCTGACTTTGAGAGGTACAACTGATAAATTCTTGCACTAGAAAAAATACCTGACGAAACAATTTATGCAAGTGCAGTGTGAGGGAATATCGATTCTCAGTGACACTCACCCACACAGTTACTGACACAGAAAACATGGACATGCTGAGCGTGGGATGGGAGCATGCATTTTTTAAAAATCTAATGCTGTCCAAATTTAATGTACTGAAATTCACCCTACGAGTTCTCACCAGATTGCTTGACAAATATCAGTGTAGAATGTTAATTATTAAACAATAACATTTCCGTATTGCAGGGATGATAGTGTCGCTCCTCCATTAGCTACTGTGTGTGATGCCAGACTGTCATCACATTCTGGTGGCAAAACAGTTCACTATTGACCATTGACAGGCACACAACGACACAAGTCATATAATGATAATAAAGAGGATTTCACCTAAAATATTTATTGAAAACGTAAGGCAGTTTGTTTGCGCACACATCTTGACTTGCTATGCAACATCACATTGATGCTGTCGTTCAAAATTATTCACATCCGTCTGGCCATTTTGAGTGCTTTGGAAAAATCCAAACGGCTACTGCAGTAGCTAGCTAGCAACAACTTCCTCTCTAGATAATGTTAGTTACCAAGGAAGCGTGTAACTAATAACAGCAAGCAAACAAGGTAAGTAAACCGGTTATTTGTGCTACGATCGCGCAGTCTCATTCTCGCACACAATCCAATCATTCCGCAGAAATACATCGGAAAGATATAGCCAAGTCAAACAGGAAAATACATTAATGTTAGAGCAACGTTTACACGCGTGTAGACTAGAATGATAAGCTAGCTAACGTTAGTAACTAAAGCTAGCTTATAGCTACTTAGAAAATCGTTGCTTGTTTGTGCAGATTTCTCCTTCAGCCATCCGCCTTGACAAGCTAGCTAAACAATTCAACTGGCAAAATAGCTAACTTAGCTAGCTAACTAGCTAGCTAACTAACTAAAACGAGATCGGGGGTATTATGACTGTCCACTGGCACACACTTGGCTGACTAACTAGTTAATATTTACCTAGTAATGTAACAGTTAGCTAGCGACCTACCATATTAGATTTGCTAGCTTACGATGTTAGCGAGCTACAATATTAAAACCGAACACTTAGCGAACAGCTAAATTAACGTTACCATGTAAACAAGTAGATAGATATAGCTTCGCTAGCTATCTAGCTAGCCTACATAGGGAAGTTAGTGGAATGTCACTGATTGCAGCTAACAGTTTCTCCACGGTGCCCACATTAGCTAGACCAGACTAAACAGGTTTGTCATGAATCAACTAAAGCTAGCTAGCTAACTTTATCACGCTGGCTTGCTTGCTTGCTTACTACCTCCTTCAAATGATTCGGCCCCCAGCCCTAGTGCTGCTAGCTAGTAACATTAACGTCCCTAGTGGTACAAGACGCCCAAAGTGCCAGCAAGCTAACGTTAGCTCACTTGATTGTAGCGAGAGCGATAAAAACCGCATCAGTTCAGTCTATGTGCATCCAAAATTCCCAGAATTGATCTTGATGTAGTAAAGTCAGAAGCAATAGAGCAATAGACATATGAATGATTAAAATCTGCACCGCTGCCCCTTCTTAAAAAGAGAGACGCCACCAAATTCATACAACAAGCTAAGTTATATCTTACCTTCGCATTCTACAGGAAATCCCAACATTTTCAGTACGCATGCTCAGGGATTGGGTAATTTCTCTATCGTGCGCGTTCACTAACGGATCGGGAACGTGCTTAATTGTACTGAATTTGAGCAATCAGATATTTTTGAGCTGATTAGCTGGGCTAAATTTATTTATGTAGTTTTTAACATTACATTACGACAAAGAAATGCACTGAGCCTATATTTCAAACTTCCATAACAAATGTACTAACGTCTCTACATGCAAATAAGGTTAAAATAGCAATACAGCACAATGTTGCTCCAAAATAGCAATACAGCACAATGTTGCTACAAAATACAAAATAGATCCCAGATCGAAATACACTACATATCGTTGGTAACAAGTGAACCGATACATTATTTCAATTTCAGTACAGCAAAGTTTCAAAAGACTATATTTTATACTTAGGCCTCCAGTTTCAATGCCTGTAGCCTATAGCATATACTATGGCCAACTATGATAATATGGAACACTGATATGTAGAAAACATAACCTAATAATAATAATAATATTATTATTATTATTATTATTATTATTATTATTATTATTATTATTATTATTATTATTAGGCAGCACAGATGGTGCAGTGGGTAGCACTGCTGCTTCACAGCAAGGAGGTCCTGGGTTTGAATCCCCGTCTGCCGGGGCCTCGCTGTGTGGAGTTTGCATGTTCTCCCCGTGTTTGCGTGGGTTTCCTCCGGGTACTGCGGTTTCCTCCCACAGTCCAAAGACATGCAGGTTAGGCTGATTGGAGAGTCTAAATTGCCCATAGGTATGAGTGTGTGAGTGAATGGTGTGTGTGCCCTGCGATGGACTGGCGACCTGTCCAGGGTGTATTCCTGCCTTTTGCCCAATGTATGCTGGGATAGGTTCCAGCCCCCCTGTGACCCTGTTCAGGATAAGTGGGTTAGGATAATGAATGAATACTATTACTATTATTATTATTATTATTATTATTATTATTATTATTATTATTATTTTATTTATTTAAAAAAAACATCTGATGCACTTGTTCTCTTTAATATGGTGAAAAATATCTGAATGCCCTACCAGCAATAGGACTGAATAGCAGAATGTTCACCCCAAATGAAAGGTATGAATATGAGATAGTATCCATAAGCTGTGATCACATCATATTATTGTGGTTTCAGTGCTTTTCATGCAGTGTGTTCTTTAGTTTCTTATCTAGCATATCTGTGTGGCTTTTTAACTCTTTTGAAGAACTCAACTTTTATGCTGAAACTATAGGCCTATGTGAGTTCAAGAATGCAGTATGGTTATTGATAAAATATAGCACCCACCAGATTTACTCAAACCCCTGCAAGCCAACATATTTAATGAAAGAGAGAAGTACGGAGAAAACATTTTACGTCAATGTTTAAACCTCTAGACCACAGAACTGCATTACAGCTGCAACAGCTGTCCAAATTTGTGAAAAAAGGATTAGCTGCTCCAGTTGTAATGCCGTCGTCCAAGCACAGCAACTGACCCTGTGTTTTCCCGCTCAAAACCCTTGCTCAAACCACCAACAACTATATTGAAGGAATTGACATTATTATCTTTGGAGTTTATATTCATGAGGTTATAGGCTACATGAGAAATACTCAATACCTCAATACAGAATTATGGAAATGTACAACTTAATTATAGTTTTGCATACGTGTTCTATCACAACAATTATTGGATTATATTGAAATCTATTTTTCTACAGTCTATGGTTGAAATAAGAAATCTAACAATCTTCTGATTCAAGATCAGAAGACATGAACCATAGAGTTCAGCGACTTCAACGCATACAGCTGGTATACATGCTCCTCCTTCTCCCTCAGGTTCAAAGCTATGACGTTGTAGTCTCACTAGATTTTTTTGTTGCTCACATACGGAAAAGACACAGAGAAAGAAATGGCGATGTTTGGCGGCTTAGATTCTGCACTGAAAAAGAAAGGCTTAGCAGATAGCGAAAGGGACTTGTCAGAATTTGTCTGTCCTGTCTGTTTGGAGATATTTGACCGCCCTGTGACAACACAATGTGGGCACACGTGAGTATTAATTAATATGACGTACGGTGTAGTTAGTTGTCTATCATCGTGGTTATAAGCAATATTGGTGATAATTCAACGAACTACTGTGCATGCAAGATGTGAGTATCTTCAGTGTTGTTTTGAGTTTTCTTCGATTTTCTTTGCCAGCTGTATTAGCCAAACCAGCTAGCCAGCCAGCTATCTAGGTAAATAAGCGTCGTTAGCACGCTATAGCTAAACTGTTAAATACAAACACCCCCAGAAAAGTACAGTGAATACTGTTTGTATTGTTATACTAACGACTACAAGTTTATATGGTTGAGATACCTTGCTAAGCTAACAAGCTAATTCCTCAGTGTTTTTACTTTCAGTTTTGTTTACGTTCGGATCAAGCTAAGGTAGAGACGGGACTGTGGGAATTGTAGTTTTACAATGTATTTCCCAAAGTCACTGAAATTTATATAAGACTACATGTTCAATGGCTCTCAGAAATGTAGTATTTCTAAAGGGGATTGGGAGTACGGATGAAATTCAAGGCTTGTGTGCTTCTGTGCTTCTCATAGCTGTCTGATCATAGAAGGCGAGATATTATTGCTTCTTCGAGGCAATCCGGTTGAGGAAAAAGCTAGTCTAGTTGTTGAAACTCTGATCTGTTCATTTGCGTGAACAACTGAAGGCAGTTAAAAGGGTGCGGTTTTATTTGAAAGGGAAATAATCAGTTAAGTAATAAAATAAAAAATACTATACCACTATATCCTATGTTTACATCACACCAGGGGCCTATTCCACAAAACAGGAAACTGAGTTAGCTGGATAACTGCACAGAGTATCCATTAACTCCATGAACAGTAATCTGTGGTCTACTGATTTTGCCTATTGCAACTGAGCCTGCCAATAGGACCTGCCAATGCACTTTGGGATTATTTTATAGGTTCCACTACAGCAGACAAGCTCAGAAAAGTGTTGTAAAGTATTTCAACCGAAAGCCAATATGTAAATGACACAGGTCTGTTATATTGTTACACTAGTAGTTTTGCAATAAGAATAATACAACAATAATTATTGCCCTTAATCCTGTTCCTTTATTCACATGTTAAAATATGCCTAACTGGGAGGAATTTGCTGCTGCTGTGCTTTTTGCTTTGAGACCATTTGAGATAAACTGCGTTGTCTGTTCTTAATTGTGATTTGGGCAGCATTCCCCTATCAAAGTAATCAATCAATACATAGTCCTACATTGACAGCAGATGAGCATAATACTAATAAACCAGAAACCATCTGGCATGTACTGTAGTCTACCTCTGCAATGTCCTGAGTGGGCCTAGTCTACAGCTTGATGAGCAGCCTGTGTGGTTGCGGCGGGGTGCTGCTGCGTCTGGTATTTCTCTGAGCAGGTTCTGCCAGATCTGCCTGCAGGAATGTCTGCGTCCTCAGAAACCAGTCTGCGCTGTGTGCCGGGCCACCCTGGGGAAGTGGGCCCAAGCCTTGGAGCTGGAGACGCTCATTCACAACACAGTGGGGGCCTGCAAGGGCTGCCGTGCTGAGGTGAGACACGTTCTGCAGCCCGGGGCTTACACTGGCCCTGGATGACTGCAGCTGACTGCTCCCTGTAAACCACAAACAGCCCCAGAACTGGGACGGAAACTAGGAGAGACTGATTTGGTATTTATTTTAGTTTTGTTGAGGATGACACTTATTTTGGTTTCTTGTGCAAGTGCTCCATTCTCCTGTGAGTGCCTCTGGATCTAGCAGTTCTCTTCTCCTGTTATTTTTGGAAGGAAACGGAACTGAATAAACAACCGTGTTTCCAATTGTTTCCAATTCCATATTAAGATGAAATTAAATTAAAGATGAAATTAAATGATCATACTGCAGGCCTTCTCTCCCTAGGTTTTGTAGCCCTGGCATAGGTGCTTTCTGCCATACCGACTGAAGCGTACACCTTTGACCTGTGTGACAGGTTTATGGTCGATGACCATGACTATGGCAATGCAACAGTACTGCTAAGACTGAGGCATAGTGCTACGCGTACCCCACATACCTTAATTGTTGTCTTTCTGTGATTTACATTGTGTATCGGTATTTTTCGTTGGCTAGGTAAGCAGTGTTTGGATAGTTAAGTTTGGTCACCTTTGCTTTGTTGTTTGTTTGTTTATTTGTTTGTTTAAAATAAAAAAAATAAAAAAAAATTCAAATAGGCCCTGGTTCTTATCTTTGTTGTACAGGTAGCAGTTGAAATTGTACTTCCCTCTAGGGTCTTTCAGCGCACTTATCCCTGGTTATGGGTATGCACTTTGTTGTACGTCGCTCTGCCAAATGCCATTAATGTAATGTAATGTAACATACCGTCTGCTCCGCTTGAGTGACTGCCTCTGTTGCAGCTTGAAAGCATGGTGTTCAAGATGGACTGAAAGTGACTGAGCTCTGTGCTTTGACTTTGACAGATGTGTTTGTCCCTGATGCGAAGCCACACGGCAGGCTGCTCCAAGTATCAGGAGTACATTGATGAAGGGGTGAAAACAACTGCCAGATCCCAGCCCCCTGTCATCAGGTGAGAGCCAACTGAAAGGGTGTGCTGCGCTCCCATAATGCCCTACTCTCTGCCGGCTGTGTCAAAAAATGTTGTATATATTTTTGTATATTTTTTATTATTTCATAATTATCAATGTGTATAACAGCACACCCAGACATACAATACGTGACAACTATAATATTACACTGCATCTACATCTTCTATTTAACATAATTTCATATGTAATTTTGAGCAATAAATTGCATCTTCACATTGTAGCACTCACACACCAGCTCAGTGGTTTATAGAGCCCTCTCCTTTCTTCCCCCTCCGGTCCAGCTCAGTGCCAAACCGCTTCACCTTCTCCTGCCCCTACTGCAACTTCCAGAACCTGGACCAGGACGGGCTGGTTGAGCACTGTACATCACTGCACGCAAGAGACGCTCGCCAAGTGGTGAGCAGCTATCCCAAACAGCCGCAGCCCAGCGAGCCTTAGCAATGGCTAGCTTAGCTCATTACCAGAGGCCAGGTGCAGACGAAAACCATCTCTGATATCCGTTTCGCATTGTCCGTGCCAAGATGCGTCAGGCTGGAGACGGCCTCCTCCAGTGCAGATGGGTCTGCTCGGCCTGCTTCCTCTCGCACTGTCCGGCAGGACATATTGGGCCTTTGCGGTATGTAAAATGCTGGCACGCGTTGCAGTCAGTGCAGCCAGCTGAAATAAAATGGAAAACTTGACAATGAGCCAGTCCATGCAGGGGCATTCAAAATTATCCATGCGTGGACAACCTGACATCTTGAGCTTGTTATATTTTTTGCAAAACGCAGTCAGCTCAGTGATGGCGATTCATTTTGTGCAAAGTTTAGTCAAACAAGCATGTGGCGTGTTGACCTGATGGATGTGTAAAAGACCTCCCCAGTGATGTCACCCCCTGGTTAGCGACCGCCACTGGCTGCCCGTTATGGCTCGCATCAGATTTAAAACTATGGTGCATACATGCGTACGTCCAAACCCCAATCGGACCGTATACCTCTCTGCCAGACCTCTCCATTCCGCTACTTCTGGACGCCTGGCATCTCCCCCTCGTCACACCTGCACTTCTCGGTCACGACTGCTGTCTGTTCTGACCCCACAGTGGTAGAATTACCTTCCTGTAGACGTCAGAACAGCAGAGTCTTTGGCCACTTTCAAGCGCAGACTGAAAACTCACCTCTTTAGGCTGCACCTTCCCTACCTCACTGCTATTATTAGCCATGTATATTCTATTATCTATAGAATTACACTTATGTACTCTTCAAGGGTACACGTTTTATCTATGTCATCGCTCTAAGACTTGGAACTGTACTTTTCTCTGGGGTCGTCAGCACACTTGTCCCTGGTTCTCATTTGCACGTTATTATGAACAAACTATGTGCTTGTTTACGAAGGCAATACTATCACTATTGTGTCTTTACCACCTGGAAAGCGAGGGAACCGTTTGTGTGCATACTTTCTCACAGTTGGGCAGACTTGTCCCACATCATGTCAACCTGGCCAGTCTCATAGTACCATGACAAGTGAGGCTGCCTCTAAGTCTGTAGCTGGGAAAAAAAGAAGAAAGAAATATGAAAGTGAAGTGCCTTATACAAACAGACACTCACAGCAGTGTGCATAATGGAGGGGAGCAATCTTCCTGTTCATAAATCACTCTGCATTAGAGCAGCTGCTCAATCACAGACAACTGCTTGCCAAGAAGCTGAAAGACTGACTTCTGTGCTGCAACATCTGAGCTGTGCAAATTCAGTATTACAGCAGGGAAAAAATGATGCCAAAGTGTTGTAGGCACATGCTTCTGAGTGCTGCAGTTTGATTGGTAGAAGGCTGAGTTTGGTGTGGGGGTGTTCCTCAGAGTTATCAGGACCTTGTTCCCTTGTGTGTTCTGAAGGTTTGTCCAATCTGTGCCTCAATGCCCTGGGGAGACCCCAACTACCGCAGCACTGATTTCTTCCAACACCTGAAGATCAGACATACCTTCTCTTATGATACTTATGTGGTATGTAATAGAAGAATAACTTTTGTATCTCTGCATAGAATTGAAATGAACTAAGGTGTGTTTGTGTGTGTGTGTGTGTGTGTGTGTGTTTGTGTGTGTGTGTGTGTGTGTGTGTGTGTGTGTGTGTGTGTGTGTGTGTGGGTGTGGGTGTGGGTGGGTGGGTGTGGTGGAGCTGAGCCTGACCTGCAAGCCTCTGCAAATCACTACAGTACAAGCTTCTGTTGTGACTTTAAAAGATGCACACTATATGATTGCTGTGCGGGTGTTAGGTGGAATGCATTATGCTTTGTTTCACTGTATGTTGAGCTAAGTTTTTCCTTTTTCTTTTTTACATTTGAGTTGCAGATTGAAATCATGTGTGAATTTCATGGTTTGGTGTTTTTCCTGCAGCTGGTCCTTAAGACTACGAGACTGCAGGCTGGCAATGTCAGTGTCAGCGGATGTTGCCCGTTTGGTGCAGTAAAGGTGTATAATCAGTCCAGTATCTCTGGGGATGGAACTTGGCAAATGGGGACTTTGATCACTGGCTCTACACTACATTGTATGTACGCAAGGCTTCTTCATGGAGTTGCCATAAAGTCAAATGCCACATTTAAATATTATGACCATAGAAAACCAGTGATGGCATGTGGTTATGCCACTGCCAAAATGCCAGAATACATTTTCTAATATGAGGCTCTGGCTCTGGCTCATAAAATGTCTTTCTATTTCTGCTGTCTCTCATGCCCACTCACCTCCTTTTCCCTCTTCCCACCTCACTCCCACCCTCTTTCTTCCTGCGCTGGTCTGGCTCTAGGATTATGCCACAGATGAACAGACCATGATCCAGGAGGCTCTGCAGCGCTCGCTGATGGATAACTGAACTGACCACTGGGGGGTGCTGTTCAGGCTCCTCCCAAACCAAGAATCATGGGTGGTCGCTGCCAGAGACCCTGGGCAGCAGAGTAATCGGCAGCACCTCTGTGGCAGCACTTTCAATATGTCCAGAAGACACAGAATACTCCATTACATCCAGCTGCTCTTAAAACATCTACTCAATGCTCAGTGTAGTGAAAACAGTTGAAGGTTTGAACTATTTATGTCAACAACTCAACTTTTTCTGTTGCTTTTTAATAATTGACACTTTAAGGCTGTCACAAGTGAAATTATGTTTGTTCTAGCTGTTGAACAATATTTTGACATATATTTTAATCTATTAAGCTTCCAAACAAGTATGGCAATATCCAGGGGATCTTATGTTGCACCACAATGTAGTAACATAACCCTAATTTAAAAGGTACACAGCAATGAAAATCCACTAGGTGGCCCCATTTACTTGAAAAATCTGTTGCTTTTTGATTCTTTGAAAATTGTTTTTCTGAATATCATTATCAGCTGCTTCCGCACTTAGTCATGGGGGATTATATGTTTTTTCCCCCCTTTTTTCTTCTTACCCTGGGCTGTAGCTGTTGTGGTTGTGTCAGAGAGCAAAAGTCAATTGTCACCATCAGGTTTATGTAAGCTACCTACATTCTCCCTTTGGAGTCCATTGCTGACAATTCTGGTGTACAGGTAGCACCATTGCAATAGTAAAGAAAATAGACTTCTGCTCTATATCTCACAATACATTATTCACTTCATTCAAGGTGGAGTAGTCTAAAAACCATGTCCTTCATTTGTCCCACGCAGTCCCAGGAAGGCCTTAGTACTTGTTTGTTGCCACGGTTTAATAGTTCATAGATGTTCATTTAGTATTTCTCTTGCAGAGAGTGTTGGAAAAGCTTAGATATCAGGTGTCAAAATGGGAAGAAATGGTACTAAAAATAATCACTGAAATCAACTGGCATCCCTAGAGTTCTGTGTTTATCATTACGTTACCAGATGGGGGCAGTGTTGCTCCATCTGTCCTTTCTCACTGCCTCTATCACTGCCTTTGTCTCGGCCGACAACAGACCCTGTCTCTCTGTTGAGTCACCCCCGTAGAGCGGTGAACTACGCAGTCATTTTAAGATCAATTGTCATTGTGCATCTCATGTTCGTCCTAGTACATAAACCTGATAAGGGTTTTTCCTGAGTGATGTGGCTTTCATTAGTCAAAAGAAAGAGGCTTTGTGCTGTGGGCATTTAGAGTTTCAATGCCTTACGGCACCATTTCTGAGTATGGTATGTGCGTCTACTCGAGAGGACGTATGGTACATGACCCACTCTGGCGTGGGGACACACACCACTACTTGGAAGTACTCTTGTGATAAAATGCTGTGCAATTGAATTGGTTGTCTGGAGGCAATAGGATTGGCGTGGTTTTATCTGTCCTCCCAGGTCCTGTTGCTCATTTTGATGTGCTAGGTCCTCAAAGGGATTTTTTCATTTGTTTTTTCAAATGCCTTTTCTTTGTCCATATTATTTTATTCACTCCATATTTATGTCATTCTGTATGCTAAAATACTCCTGCAGAGACCATGGCTGAAGTGGTGCCATGTTGTTGGTGCAATTGACGGAAGGTGGTAGGAGTCTAACAGACTAACAGTGTCTGACCGCATGATGTCCATGCTTTCTCCAGTTCACAGGGAGAGTTTAGTTTATAATAATCCCTGTTTTATTATTTTGTTTTCAGTTACAGTTCAATGTGAGACAGGACCTTTCAATTCTGTCTGTTGTCTTTGTGTAATCTTACTAGTGTTTAGAATGTGGGAAAATAAAGTCCTCAGCAACCAACAAAAAAGGTATTAAAATCTTTTCTTTTGATTAGTGGGTTTGTTTGTGTTAACCCTGGAAGAGCATGGTCTTTGCACCATCACAAGTTACGCTTGCCTTAAATATCACAATGGCAAATTGTATACTCTAATCACTGTACAAGTGGCATTGATAAAGAACTTAAATGTGGTTTGTGCACATTGTATTTTCTATTAGAATTTGTTTTTCAATTAAAAACCTTTTTTATGTGTGACTATTGTCTTGGTCGTGCTCAATACAGATACTCAACTTTGCAGTGACCAATGCAACAACACCTCTGTGGTAATCCAGTCTTTCCGTATGCAGCACTGTGCAAAACTGAGGCACATGTAAAACAAGCGAAGAGGCTTTCAAAAACAATTCAATGAACGGTTTATTAATATTGAATAAAGAAGAAATTCTTCAACTTTGAAACCGCATCAGTTATCTTGGGTACACTGTCCTGCAGTTTTATAAAAACATAAGCTGATGGGTTGTTCCCAAACTTTGGCTGTCTCACTTGCTTCTGGGTCTCCAGCTAATCGCAGACAATCTCCATCAAGCTGTTATCTGCAAAGTGGTTATTACTTAACACGTTACTTTATTCAATGTTCTTTAACAAATAAAACTAATAACATTGTATTGTTTCGGAAAATTAATGTTTGTGAATCTCAAATTTGCTCTTTCTACTGACAAGATAATGTAGAAAAAATCTAGCAAAAACATCAAAGACCCAATTTCTCCAAAATATATCTAGGTTGCCTAAGACTTCTGCACAGTACCGTATGCTAGTCAATATCAAGTGTGTTAGCTGTGTGGTTTCGTCTCCTTCTCGCTGCTCCCCCTCCCTGTTTTCTTTCTCTCCTGTCATGCCTGATGTCCAAAGGAGTTAAATCCTGATAAATTAATGCTGTTTAATTATTTAAACACTGAACCCTGAAATCAAAGTGAGTGATTTATATCTGGATGTGAGATGTGTGGGGGCAGAAATAACAGTGAGGGCACTGATGGATGACTGGGGGAGGGGGGGTAGTGGGGGTGTGTGGGTGTGTGGGTGGCGTGCAGTTCAGCTTACAGTACCAGCCCAAACATGCCCCCTCACGTCCCCCACAATGCAACTGTGTTGAATGTCCCTTGCCATGCTCAGTTCCAGTGTGCCAGTGCTTAGAGTTGATGCGACCAGTGCAATGGGAATTATGAAACAATGATCACAGCATGTATTTGATCATGAGTATACAGTATTGAATACAGAATGTAAATGTTCTGGTGTCTATCATTGTGAACGTAATTTAGAGACCATGCTACCATATTCTGTTTTCTGAATGAAACGGGGATGTGTTAAGAGAATGGATGTAAACTTTACATCCCAATTGCTAATCCTTCGGTGTTACTGCTTATGGAGTACTGTGTTTCTAGCCCAAATCATGGGTGATGTTTATAAATGCAGTAGCACAATGAAACGCTATCTTAGGGGAGAAAGCAAGTCTGCCATCAGGGCATTGATGCTTTCCTTAGAGTACCATTTTGACATCCTTGTTTACTGATTTTCATTCATGTAATTACTTAAATCATATACTGTAATTATATCATGAAGCTACTAAACTTGACGCCTACAAACAAAAACACACTTTCCCTCTTTGTTTCGTGTCCTGTTTCATTTTGCTTCTGGCAGATCGAGAAGTTTGCTAGAAAAGAGCTAACGAGACACTCAAGCCCTTCTAGGCAGGAAGGAAGAGGTCCTTAGAAACATGGTAGCTGTTTCTCTGGTGCTGGCTGTGCAGGGGAGGCGGGTGATGGGGGAAAGAAATGAAAAAGGGAAGAGAACACATTGAATAAAAATTTAATAAAGATGAGTGCATGGTTTCTTTGATGAGAGAATTAGAAAGTGTGTTGAGTCTCGGGGCTGTGTAGAGGCAGCAATTACCGCTACACGTCCCTCTGGGCGTTCGGAACAGGAAAGAGGAGTAGTTTTGTTCAGAAGTGTGTCGCAGCATCACTTTACACAGATACGTACTTCCACCCACTTTCCTTTGTTTTACTCTCCTGTGGAAAGTCACGGGGGGATCACTACTTGTCGGGACCGGATAGGGAGGTGAGTATGCTTTTTGTGAAGCATTCACCTCTGTAAACATGACCTGATAAGAGTTCAACTGGATCAGCTGCTCAGGGCACTTTGCTGATCTGTCCCCAGATCTAATCGACGGAAATGTGTGGCCCGTTTGCTGAAAGAATGTTACAGGAGCCATACTGGGCAGAACTGGGGCTGAACCTGTGATGGGACTGGTGCACAACTTTGATCAGTGGCTGGCTTTTAATCTGATTGAGTGTGAGTCCAACAATCCTGAGCATTGCAGTGTGATGGGGCATGGTTTACTGAATGATAATGTTTTCTGTGTCTCTTTAGTCACCAAAGATAAGACTTGCTCTGTAGGCATCAAGTTTGTTAGGCTCCGTAAGTTTCCATCCACAACATTTGAGAGGAAAGAGGAAGAAAAAATAGCTAAAACAATCTTCCGATGTACTGCTCATGTCTCCTGCTGTGAAATCTAGTCTACTAGACCTCTGTTCATTAGGGGTGGTTGTTCTAGTATCTGCTGAAACCTAACCTCACCCAAGTCTATCATGTGGTCACAGTGGGTTGAGGAGAGATTCCTGGGTACAGGGGAAGCCAAAGTTAAACCGCCCTATGGGAAAGGTGCCGGCAATTCTGTCACTTCTATCTACTGTATATCTGTCTCTGTGCCTGGAAAGTTCGGCCAGACTGGATAGGAGGGAGGGATTTATTTTTTTTGCTGAGGGAAGTGTCAGCTTCATGGCAGAACACTGGGGGTTTGTTTGCTGCAGATTCCTCAAAGTCAGGAGAAACAGGAAGCCCCGGAATCCTGCCACAGCCCCGCCAACGCACGGCAGGTTAATCCTCCTCCATGTTTGAATGCAAATTGCCAATGGGCATCCCCGACTTCAAGACTGATTCTACACCGGCTCCTCTTCCGCTCCTAAATTCCCCGTGTCCGACCCCCCACCTTCCTTGTCTCTGAGCCTGAGAGGGATGTTCTCTAGTCTTTGATTTTCATAACGCCTCAAACCAACCTGGCATCAGATCAGCTCCCGAAACTTGCCGTGCAAAGCTGTTCGTGCTGTGCAGCCGCCTCACACATTTACCGTCCCGTGTTCAGCGCTCAACCATTTCAAGCGGCGATTGTTAACCCTGGCAGCTGTTAATAAGTGGCAGAGGCTCAGTGTTCCTGTCCTACAGTACCTGTGCATGACATAGGATCTGATGTGATTTTAGGAGCTGTGTGTCCAAGTTTGAACACCACTATAAGTAAAGGGACGATCACCATTACCAAGCTGCTGGTTTGAAAACATAGCATTACTGTTATTGTTTGAAGTGGATATCTGATCCTTGCGGTAGGTTTTAGCTTCTCAGTCATGACTGGGAATGAAAACTCAGGGGATGTCTGGAGGCTCTGGGCTTGGCGGAAGGATGATCTCGTTGATTGTAATTGCAGCCTTGACCATATTGTCATGCCTTGTTTTGGCAGACAAAGGCCGCTGGCGACATGTTCGTCTCTGCGGCAGGGAATTTTTTGGTGCCAGGAAGCAGTTTACCAAAAAGGAAAGGGATAGAGAGGGTGGGGGGGGAGTAGGAGGGGGAGGTGGAGTGGTAGTCAGCTGAAATGTAAAAAGTCTGTGTGGTTTTGGTGAACTAAAAGGCCTGGCCATGTACAACAGTGGGGGATGGTTGCTTTGGAGTATAACTGCCACACCTTCCTCTCTATAGGAGCAGTAGGATGTGGGACATTGACTTGGGAGAAATCTCCCACTGCACTGAAGCGTCTTTTTCTTTTTGCCTGCAGTCTGATGTTTTGTGGTCTTAAACATCCTTGGCTGTCCCATCTGAATCAACCCACAGACCTTTTGGCAAATGATTTAAACTTTTAGTAATATGTGATAATTATGTATAATTTTTTTAATGTTCAGGGACTTTTATGGACCTTTTTGAATCATTGTGATCCATGGTAGAAGTTTATATTAATTGACCACATGTATATTTAGTTTATGTGAGAATGGAGTATTTAAACATTCCCTCATGTCAATTCTTCAGTTCTTTCTGTGGAGGCCCTCTTGGTGAAATTCTGTTACTCGATTCTTATTTGTGTTTCCACAGTCTTTCTGAAGACTGATTAAATTGGCAGTTCATAAAGGCCATTAGATTGCTGTTTCCTGGGTGTGAAACACTGGCTTTTGGAAAGAAGCGTCATTTTTGAAAACTTGTTGATCACTATGACCCTAGGAAAGTGTATAGAATCACTGGAGCGGCAGAAATTTCCCCCCTGGGAAAATAAAAAATAAAGTAAAAACACAAATTTGATTATCAGGGGCATTGCTAATCATAATTTTATTTATTTATATGAAAATCCGCCCGCCCCCCCTCTACTAATATTTGAAAATGTAGTCTTCTGAAGCAAGCAGAGGAAGAGAACTAGGGTCCCCAGAGTGGGGTCTTGTGTGTGTTGTGATGTGTGAGTGTGCGTTTCTGAAGGGTGGGGGTGCATCACTGTGGAATACGAGGCCAACTCAGGGGAGAGGAGCTAAATTTTCTAAAAAGCCCCCCCGCCTCCCCCACCCCCATAGAATTATTAAAATGGTGGTGTATGGAAGAGGCCCAGTGCAGCGAGGCTCAGGGCTATTATTCTCCCATTAATTTTTCCATTTGAAATCAAGCCTCACAGGGAAGATGAAGAGGAGGGGGCTGAAGGGGGCTGCAACTGCTTTAATGTCCAACAGGGGAGGCAATTTCGCTTTCAAAAAAGCATCTAATTATGCAGAGGCTGCCTCTGCACTCCCCCTACCTCAGCCAGGCCCAGGGGGAAGCTCTGCTTGTATTAAATCTTAGTTTGAATCCAATTCCCCCCTTCGGTTACCGCCACTGCTGGAAGTGCTGCTGTTAATTAGGAACTATCAATGTTCCAGAACAACTATTGCACATTTTAATTTGTACTTTTATGCTAAACCTTTGGTTTACAGGTACACACAGAGATTTTCTATGTTGAAAGAAAAGTATTTGAAACCCAGAACAGTGTCATTTGGTGGATTTGTGAACTAGCCTGTGTTGGCATGGCTTGTGAATGCAGTAAACAAAGTACCTAGATTGTTTCAGGACTGATAAATAAACAAAACCTGGCTGAGGGTGAAGACTATGCTGCCGACTGGTGGATGAACGCTATTCTATACTGACTGGGGTGAATACTACGCTACTAACTGGGGGTGAATGCAATGCTAATGACTGGATGGAACAAATTGTTCAGTATTGTAATAAAGCCCAATCTCCACCAAAAACGAATTTGTCTAAATGGTAAGTGGTAAATGGTTAGCATTTGTATAGCGCCTTTATCCAAAGCGCTGTACAATTGAAGCTTCTCATTCACCCATTCACGCACACACTCGCGGCGATTGGCTGCCATGCAAGGTAGAAATTCATGGTGTTTTGAATTGATGTAATCCTAAAGGAAGAAGCTGTTATTATGCTAACTAGTTATCTCAAAGGAAAAAGTGTGAACATGTGATTTTCATACCTTTTCACGCCTTTAACAAACTGAAATTTAAGCAATAGAGATGTAGTCTTCCCTCGCTTGTGATAGCATTGCTAATCCAACTCTACCGTAAATCAGAATTGACGTGATCAATTTTCTGAATCCATTTTTGGAAACCGACTCAGTAATGTTTATCAGAAAAGCGTTTCTTAGTAAACAAAAGTGTCCTTTGTTATTCATTCAGTACCCTGCTCCCCTTCCTCAAGCCTTTATTCAAACTTGATGGGAACTGAGGTCTTTGGCAACCTCGTGATGGCTATCTTAGACATAGGCCCTCTTCCTCTGCTGGACCCCTTCTTTTCTTTGCTATTTACTCATGTGCTGGACCATTCAGAATGCCTTGGGGAGGAAGTTGCTTTGAAAAGCTTTGAGAAAATACAGTGCAATAAGTAACCAGCCTTCTCACATCTCTATTTTCTGCTCCCTGCACCCCCCTACCGCATTTTAAAATTCAAATCACCAGTTTCCTCCTGCTTTTATTCTTTGAAAATTGCCAGAGTTAGCTGATCTGTCAATCTCTTGACGTCTCTGTCTAATTCCAGCAATACACCTCCAACCCTTGCAGCTCAATTATTAACTGCCAGGTACTGAATCAAAGTGCTGACGGGTCGGCCAGTGACAGCTGATTTAAAAGACAATAGCGCTGTCCCCACTACTTAACTTGTCAAGGTAGTCAGAGCGTTTTTCTTTTAACTTAACACATCCCCCCTAATCGCCTGTACAAGAACAATTATTGAACTCATCACTGAAGCAATTAGGAATGGATTACTCTCTATAAAATGACTAAAATTAGTATTAACATATTATTACTATTAACATATACAAATGTTGTATTGTTCTACTGTTTTTCGGTATCATGCTCAGGGTTGACTGATTTCAAATCCTCAAGCCTAAATGCTGTAGATTGTCCACGTAAACCATGGCCTCAAGGTTTCTCATTGCAAATTACCCCAAAATGACTACAAACTGCCAACTGCCTTTTTATATGAAACTAGTCAGGAAATATACCAATTTATGTTCAGGAAGGAAATATTTTCCAGAACTTCAGTTTGCAATGTCTGGTGTAACCTGCCACTTTGAGGAGAAAAAAGGTAAAAATATATATTTTTTTAAATGTAACGTTGCAAAATCAGCAATGATTTGAATGATAACTGTAATTTCTACTTTGCAGTTTGATTAGTTTGTTCTTTTGATCACATTTAAGTGCAACGGTTATGCACAGACATGACTAACATGACTCCTTCCCTTCTTAGGTTAATCAGGTGCTGCAGGTGTGGCATTCAGGCAGTGCACCTGGGCACTGATGGAGCACTCAGTGCTGAATTTCTGTGGGGATATCCATGGTTAAATGTAGCTGTTACATTTATAGTTGGAAAAATAGATTTTTTCCCCCCACTGGTCCATTGCTGTGTAAATAGATGTTATGTTGTCTATTGACGTACAAACCAAGGCAATGCGTACACTGTTATTTACCTGTAAACACACCTGGTTGTTCTCGCACATAGCTTATCTGGCCAATATGTGCAGTTCTAATTTGTGCAATTCCATGCATCATAGTTTTCTCTAGGCTTAATGGTTGTTACAGGAAGCGCTTTCATTCAGAATGGGTCAAAATATCTGATTACTCTAAACTTCTCAGTATACAGAATAACAATATGGCCAAGTTAATATTCTATATTTATAAATAAATATAAATATTCTATAAATATTTTATTCTAGACTTTTATATTTACATACATATATATTTGTGTATTTGTGTATGTTTGTATAAAAGAACACATTTGAGATTTCCAAATATTCATTTTCCAAAAGAGACATGTTTGTATTTAATTTAAAAAAAGTAACATATTACTGTAAGCAATTGACTACATTTTACATGAAGAACTGTGGCAAGTTCTCCAACATGCTTGGAACAACCTCCCTGCTGATTGTCTTATAGAACTGCAAGACAGCGTTGGCTCTCAGAGAAGTCATGCAGTTTTAACGCCGAAGGGTGGTCACAAAAAATCTTGTTTTGATTCAGTTTTTAACTATTTTGCCAAATTAGTAAAATGTAATTTAAGATGTATAGTACGTTTATTTAGGACCTTTCATTGAATTCTTTGAAAGAATCTTATCTGTACAGAGTGTTATACAGGTGCCTAAGACTTTTCCACTGTACTGTATGTCCTAATGCATATTCGTACTGTTACATACAACTGCTACTGCAGGTGTATTAAAAGTTTCCTCCCTCCCCCCTCCCCCCCTCCCTGGCAGAACTGCGGTATGAGAGGGTACACACGTAGTTGACAGCGCCGCTGTCTCACGAGGCGTAGCAAATAAATAGTCAAATCCTTCCCAATTATTAACCGCCCCCACAGCTTCCCATTTACACTAGAGCATCTCTTCCTCCCTCCATTTCCTGTGTTTTGTGTGGCAGGCAGGACCGCCGCTCGTGCTGCGGCCCTCCGGAATGGGCAGCCCCGGCTGAACTGTCAATCTCCCCGTGTCCTCTGTCTAATTCCAGGAATACACCTCTGGCCCCGCGGCTCAATAATTAACCACCGGGAATCAAAGTGCTGACGGGCCCAAGGGTGCCTGTGGGGGGCAGTGGTCCTTTGGCATGACAATGACATCAGTGACCAGCCCTCCTTGGTGGTGCCATTGCAGGCTGGCTTTTTTTTTGGGGGGGGGGGGGGTCTTCCATGAAGGAGACTTCCATGAATTGCTCTTTGATGAGTTCACTTATCTCGTCTTTAGGAACGAGGGCTTTCACCTCGGTAACAGCACCCAGATAAACATTAACAGCCTGTCTGTCTGCGAAGCACGAGGGGGCTTCCTCAACAAAACAGGACATAAAAAAAGAGGTACGGTTTTCTCTGCCTGGGAGCACCTCTCTTTTTTTCTATCTATCTATATATGTGTATCATCAGCAAATTCCTGCCTTTATGTTGCTTTTATGACCCTGTTCTTCCTCTCCTCTGCATCCTTTCTCAGAAGCTGTCCCTTTTGTCCCTTCCCCCTTCGCCGCCTGTGCATTTTTGCCATTCCTTACGTAACTTGCTTCTAAGGGAAGGACAAACAAGGGACATTTTTTTGACTTTGAAGTTCCTAAAATCATTGCAGCAAAATTCCCAATGGCTGTTTAAGAAAAATGAAGGGGGAAGGTAAAGCAGTAACAATGTACATGTTATGGTGGGAGGTGGAGAAATAACATGTGTTTGGATGACACTGCAGCCATGCAAATAGACTGTTGTCCAGCTGAATGTTATATGCTTACATAAAATATCTTTCATATGGTTGCCCTCTGTCGGTTTGCATAGAAACTGGCATTGTGGGAAATGAGAAGAGGGGGCTTTGTCGAAGTCACGCACCTGAAGAGGCATCAGATAACTGATCAGATAGCTGCGGCATGCTGATATACTGTACGTGCATGTCTGGTCATTTGTTTTAGCGGTGAATGGTGGGTCACAGGTAAGACACAAGTCAGTCTTTTCTGTATGGTTTTATCATTAGAAGGAAATAAGGGATGGGGAATTGAAATCTAATTAATCGGCCTGTGGCCTCATTGATCTGTGATCATTCCAAATGAGATGTCCTTTCTATCTTTTACTTTCTCTTTTCCCTTCTCTCCATCACTATTCTCTCTCTCTCACTTTATGTTGTCACCCGGGCATATCCCCTCTTTTTCCCTTCCCTTTGAATTATTAACTCCCTGCTCTGAGGACTGAATGGCTTTTGCTGAGTGGCCAGATGATGGATCCGGCTTCACATTGCAGCCGTTTAGGAAGTCCGTCCATTCGGGGGGATTACATAGCCTGTCCACGCCAATCCCCCAGAGCTGGCCTCCAGACACACACATGCACGCACACACACACACACACACACAGGCACACACACACACACACGCACACCCACACACACATACACTCTCACACACACACACACACACACACACACACACACACTCTCTCACACACACAGACACATATGCACACCCACACACACACACACACACACACTCTCATACTCACGCACACCCACACACACACACACGCACTCTCATACACAGACACACACCCACACACACTCTCTCACACACACTCTCACACACACACACACACACCCACACACACTCTCTCACACACACAGACACACATGCACACCCACACACACACACACTCTCATACTCACACACACCCACACACACACACACACACGCACTCTCATACACAGACACACACACGCACACACATACACACACCCACATACACACACATGCACACACATGCACGCACTCACACACACACACACACACACACACACACACACACACACACACACTCTCACACACACAGACACACACACACTCTCCCACACACACACACACACCCACACACAATCTCACACTCACACACATACACTCTCTCACACACACAGACACACATGCACACACACCCACACACACACGCACTCTCATACACAGACACACATACACACACACACTCTGATACACACACACACCCTCCCACACACACCCACGCACTCTCACACACACACGGACACACTCTCTCACACACTCTCTCTCACACAGAAACACACACACACACACTCTCTCACACACAGACACACACACACACACACACTAATACTCACACACACCCACCCACCCACCCACACACACACACACACACACACTCTCATACACAGAAACACAAACACACACACTCTCATACACACACACCCACACACACCCACGCACTCTCTCACACACACACACCCACACACACCCACGCACTCTCACACACACACACAGACACATATGCACACACACACTCTCTCTCACACACACCCACGCACACACACACACACACACACACTCTTACACACTCTCTCTCTCACACACACACACACCCCCACACACACACACTCTCACACACCCACACACCCACACATACACCCACCCACATACAGACATGCGCACACACACACTCACTCCAACACACACTCCCACACACACATGCATGCACACCTACATGTATGCACACACATGCACACACACTTCCATATACAGCATCACCCATGATTCCAAATTGCAAATGCACTCATTCCCAAAGTAGGCTAGTACATGTTATCAAATCAAAAAAAACTTGGTGACATAGGAATTTAGAATTGAACTTATGGATTATATGACTGGCAACCCCTGAGTTTTGCTTGTCTGGTGTACAGACATGTGGATAAAACAACAGAATCTGTGTATTTGGGACAGGGGCCAGTCCTCTTGTTTAGATTTCTCGGCTGTTGAGGTTTTACAATACCCAGTACACAGTCTTAGCATTTGCTTACCTACAGAACAGGGTGGGGGGCAGGTGGGTGGTTACATCAGAGGGTGGTTGCATCAGCGATGTGTAAGTTCATTTGTAGCCTCACTTTGATTATAAATCAAATTATACCGTACTTAATAGGGTTTTCAGTTACAACAAGCCTATGAACGAGCTACAGTAGGCATCGCTTGAGCAGCTAGACCCAGATTATGTTTAGAAGGGCTCTCTGGAGAGTGCAGACCCAGGGGATCAAATTCCTTAGTGCAAGGACATTGGAGCTCTTGGTAGGATCTCAGGGTATATTTATCTGTTCTGGAGGTGAGATGTCTGAGGTCTGGAAATGTGCTGAGAGAGAGACGGATGAGAGCGAGGGAGAGAAAAGATGAGAGGAAGGAAAAGAGAGAGAGAGAAAGAGAGCGGGGAAAAAAGAAAGAAAGGCTCACGTGAATTCACCTCCGCGTGAATGGCGAGACCGTTTGAGGTCAGTAAATCTTGATCCTTAAGGTGAGGGGTCTGTGTAAAAACAGTTTACTTCACACCGGGAGGCCTGCACTGCCCAGTGTCACCAGTCCCATAGGATCTGCCTTTTCATCTGCACTCTTCTGTTCTTCATTAGTCCCTCTATACACACAGGACATGTACAAATACACACACCACACATGTAGGGTATATACTTATTACCTGTACTTGTTGTGAGTATGTACTTGTTACGAGGGTATGTACTTGTTCAATGATGTATGCGTGCACACATACACTTATAAAAATGCACACACAATATACAAGCATGCACTTATACGAACACACCCACACACGCACGCACACACATGCATACACACACACACGCACCCAAGCACACACACCCACCCTCTTAGAGACTAAACATTGTGGAACGCTCTGCCTGACAGGGACCTCCACCCACCAGGAAGGCTGCCCCCGCGCCTGGCTGGATCCTGCCGTGTCTCCTCTCTCTCCTCCCCAGCCCAACCTACTCCTGCTCAATAATTAACCCTGATAATAATAAATGATTCTGCTGACTGTGGTACACCAGAGAGGCCTTACAGCTGCCATGTATAGGAAGCTGCCCCTCTCTGACCACGGTGATGGAGAGCGTTCACTCTGACTCTGACTGATGGGCCGGTCTCCATTCTTGCACTGGCGGGGAGTGTAGGTGTGTAGGCGGCCAGATTGAAGAAGAAAGCGTTATCACTAGCGAAAGGGGGGATGAAGAACTTTCTCATGACCCACTTTAGCTGGGATCTCAGGAGCATTGCAAAGTTTACTTTCATAGGACATGAAGGCTGATGCTTTATTTGCTGCTCCAGCATTCCCAGATTTATTGTAGTCTCATATTCTTGGTTTACTTTGTAAATAAGGAGAAAACACCAGTTCTCTGGATAGATAAAATAGATAAAATGCCTCTACACTAATCTGCTGGCCTGAAAGACTCATGCACTATACTGCAGTAAATATTCTCCAGGCCCATTACACCAACTCATGAGTGACTTCTAAAGCGAGCGAGTAAGTGGCAAATGCCATTTTATTAAATCAGTTGCTTAAGGCACAAGCCTATAATGGCTTTTGATGGAAGGTCATTTTCTCTATTCCCCATTACTCTTCCCTTAAACATTATTTCACCAAGTTCACTGGTTAATACCCACACTCATTGACTATGAGTAGCTGAGTGGTCAAATTAATGGGTTAACCTTCATCTGCTTGTTTTTCTGTTTTTCTGGAAGAAAACAGGCAGTCATGTGCATTACGCATGCTTTTCACCTGCTCATCATGTGGACTTGTGCTGGTTCATTCAGAGGTACCTGTGAACTTCAGTAGGCCAGTAGGGACACACAGGCCATGATTGTGATGGGCTTCATGGATGGAATCCAGAGCAGAGGCGTCTGTTGATTTCAGAACCCCCCCCTCTTTAGCTGTAGGTATCGAATCATTAACCTGCTCCCCTCAATAAGATGTTCTGTTCGGGTGTCTAGTCTTTGTTCTGCCTGTCACCAACAGGAAGTGCGAGTTCCCCCTGTCGCAGCAGAGGGGTGGGGAGTGATGGGTCCCACAGCAGTCTGGGGGTCTGGGTGTACCATCTTTCTTTCTCCCTCTTTCTTTCTTCATAACCTTTTTATCTTCAGTTAGACGGGCACCGTGGTCATTGTTTTGGTTTGATTAGTATTGCTGCAAAGGCCAGGGTGTCATTTGGTGTGTAGCTGCAGGTATTCAGTGAAATAACAAATGTTCAGCTCTTACAGCCAAGGCTGACAACTTGCCATTTGTCTGGGAGGAAAAAATAATGAAATGAGTACTAATGGCGTGTTCACATATTCACCTAGAATCAGTGTTTGATTACTTTTGTGTCAAATTATGTGAACATATAAATATCAGGCTGTGGTCTGTGGCAGGAGGAGACAGAGTCTGCATCCCGGACCTAAAAGGCCACCGTTGTCAGAGGAATCTCTGTCTTAGATTCAAACAACAGTTGTCCATAACTTTGACTTAGAGATGTCTATATATACCGTATATAAATACATAGTAATTTTGCCCATTGCTGAACTTGTGTGAAGATAAATGATTTCATTGCGAGGCAACACTACACAAGACTGTATATATCGCCTTTAGAATGTGAGACTTATTTGCACTGGGACAGCTCTAGCTTATGTTTAGTGAATTAAATTAATTTCGTTTGATATAAATATTTCAGGGTAAGGGAGGTGTAAGCTTTTTGTGAGTGAATATAGTTGCCTTCTGGTAAATGGTGGAGTATAATGTAACTTTGCTATATATCACATGGATCACATTGTACCAGAAACTCTACTTAGCACTATTTTCAGACATTAATAAATGAATTATATACCATTGACACGTATGCATACATCCTCACAGCAACACACACATTCCTTCACACTCAAATGCACATGTAAAAACAACAGCTGTTTTTTTATCCAAACTTTGCATAATGTTTATGCTTTAATTTGCTGAAAAGGCAGTTGTAACATATGCTGAGGATTTCATTTGACTGTATATTGATATTTGCAGTATGCCTCTTGGGCAGGTATCTTTGTATATCCTGAATGGCTCCTCTTATGTGGAGGCTGTGATTGCGCTTCTCCGCTGTGCTTTGAAGGCAAGACATGCACATTCCTCCTTTTCCCTGCCGTCTTGAAGTCCTGCAGCTCAGAGTTGGTTAATGTATTAACCCACTGCTGCTAAACAATATTGCTGACTGGTGTGTAAACCAGTACTGATCAAAGGTATCATGTAGGGGGAAGAAGCTCCATTCAGCCTGCCCATTCAGCCTGTCCACTCCATCTTGACTCCCTGTTTAAAAGAGCTGACTTGGGTAGTCCGGAGCCCCTCCTTCCCACCCACTCCTTCTCTCCTTTCCATCCTCTTCTCATTTTTCATCATTGTTCCCCTCTTTTTTTTACCTTTTTTACCCCCTCATCTTGCTCTCCTGCCATCTTTGTCCACTCTCATCCGCTCTCCCTATCTTACCCTTTTTCCTTCTGATGTTTCACTCCATCTCCTTTTGGCCCTCTTGCCTCTTATCTCTCTTCTTCCTTTCTCTGTTTCTCCCTCCTCTCTCTCCCTCTCCCTCTCTCTCCCTCTCTCTCTCATTTCCCATCTGTCCTCCTCTCTCCACATCCCCTCACACCCACTCTCTGTCATTGTGTCTCCCAGTCTCATTCACATTTGATAAGATAGGTAATAAGAAGGTGATGATGCCTAACCTGTGGCTCCTCTAACCCTGTTGGGAGAGGGTCTACTTGAGCTGAGGTCACAGGGAACATGAGACCTGGCGTAGACAGGAGGATATTTATATGCGCATAATTCACTTCATTTTCCAGATAGTGTATTCTGTATGTATGCTGATCGTTGCTCACCCCCAACACATATACGGTAAATTAATTAATATTCAAAATAGTTTTTTTAAGGTTCTATGCATACATATTATTTTCCCTCTGTCTTTAAAATAGGATATTAAAACTGCACGCTAAAATCTCAGATGACCAAGACCTTTCATTTTTATAAACATTCCAGTTATCAATCTATTGACTCAAACCGGGTGCCCTGCTGAAGGCGAATCTCAGTTTTCACAGACTACTGCGGCATTGCTCAGAGCAGTGCAAAAAGGAGCCCTTTCTCCTGCTGCCAAGATCTGGTGAAAACCGGGAGTCATTCTACCATTCACATTTTTCCACACAAGTGTATTCCCTTTCTCCCTCGCAAACTGTCTTAGGATTTATTCTGCTTTGGAGCACATTCAGTTTTTCCCAGAAGTAATAATGTGGTGAGGACCGGACATGGCAGTGCAGTGTGGTTGAGAGAGCTCGGGTGTGCGGGACAATGAATGCGAAGCCGCAGATGGGGTGGGGAGGGGAGGGGCAGGGTTGGGGGTGGCTGGTGGGGCCTCGATAGTGATAGATTGGCTGGGGAGGCCCGGGATGCAGATCCACTCATCAAGATTGATGTTCTGCCACTGTGCTTTAAGTGCAATTAAAAATGGGGGTCTGTACGAGCTCGGCTGATAATATTGCATGGGGCGAGATTTCTCTAAATTTTGCCCCCATGTTTCCTCACCGAGGCCCTAACAGTTGCGCCGGTATTTTGCCCCTCCTATTTTGCAGGCCTTATGTGAAAACGCTCCTCCGTTTTGTTGGGTAAACGCGCCCCCATTCTTTCTGATTGAAATATTCAAATGAGACCCTGATTCCGCTGAGGCTTGCCTTGCGTGTTTTTTTCTTTCTCCTCATGTCTACATTGTAAACAGAATGTCTAAAGCTCATGAATGTGATTTATGTCCCCCCACCTCTTCAAAATGATCTATAATGGCATCAGTGCATCCATGGGCAATGTGTGAGGACTGCAGAGCTTATGAAGCAGTGGCTCATGTCTGCATGTGCTGAGAGCTCAAGCTGTACGTGTCGTTCTTTAAGAGTTGGACGTGAGGTAACAGGTGTAAGAAGCGTCCTCAGATCACTCTGTCCAGGCAGTATCAGTGTGTAATGTTCTCGTCACGAAACGTGCTCTACTTAACTCTGTTCCTCAGAACTGTCAGTAGGGTAGTGCTCGTTGGCATTAAGCCCAGTCCGGGGGGATGGTAGCGCAATGGTCCATGGGGGCGTGGGACCTGGAAACCAGGCTGTGTTTGCCCTCGGAGGTGCCCACACGCAGATGGTGTTGCTTTAGTGTAATGTATCTGGCAGAGGAAGTGCTATAGACTCATGGTTCCTGGTGTTCACCAGAAGGGAGAGGTTGTTGCCACAGAGCAGTATTGTCTATTCTTCTCAATAACTTTTCATCCATAAGATATCTAGAGCAGGTTTTTTGGACGGTTTAAATGCATCACGCTTTAAAGACACTCTTTATTAAAACCAGGTACCTGTGTTTCAGTTGCCATAAGTGGCCAACGTGTCTACCAGGACAACAGCACCCATCCACACACACACACACACACACACACAAACTCACCATCTCCATCCTTCTTTCTTGCTTTGCCTTTCTCTGTCAGTGTCAAGTTGTTAACCCCCATGTCAACAGTGGCCCAGGCTGTATTTGCACTGCGTGATGGATGAGTCTTCACGGGCTTGTCCTACGTGGACAGATTTTCGGAGTCAGCTGATAGGTGCTGCGTGCCCCTGTCACTGCCACACAGCCGCAAGGCAAGGCCCCGTCCCATGTGCTGTCAGCCCCCACCCAAATACAGACCCGAGCGGGCAGGACCCCCTTCACTCTCAAATGTGTCAAAAAGTATGACGAAGGTCAATGCACATGATCATTTTCCGATACCAAAAGACAGTCCCCGGCAATATTTTTTTCAGTTTATGGATCTGCTCCCAAAACAAACAAAACACTGAGACAGAGGCAAAAGGACACACATAACCTGGCAATAAAACTAGACATGGAATGTGAATACACTTCTTTGCTTCTTCATCCATAAAAAGTGTAGGTAATGTTGAGAAATGTATGCATGATAGTAGCTTATGTGTAGGTCACAATAATTAGATATACATTTACTTTCATGAATGAGAAACCTTTTCTGATTTGGATGTGGCCTAACATCTAAGGTTCCGGAGAAGTCTTCATGAATCATGAACAGTCGTACAATGCACAGGGGTGTGATTTTCAGCAAGCCTAAAGTGGTGACTGATGATGGCCTCTACTTAGAATAAAGTGAAATCTTTGTGATGTTGAAGATGTACCCACAATCCTTTGCCGACATTCAGAACTAGCAGCTTTGATTTGATTTGCTGCAACCTTTTGGACTCACAGCTGCTCTCTCCTTTGGTTTAATTCTCGTCTGTTTTTACTCAGTTACGGCATGTATGTGAAAGAAGTTCTATAATTGAGTTTTGCTATGGGATGGGAGCCTGGGAGGGGGTGTAAATTAAAAAGTGGACTTTGGGCTTGTGTGTGGGCAGTCTGGAGTTGGTATCATAGCATATAGCATTTGTGTGTGTTTGTGTGTTTTTCCGTGTGTATGTGCGTGTTTCTGTGTATGTGTGTGAGTGTGTTGGGGGTAGGGTGGCCATAGTGCGGTTGTGTTGTCCACTCTGGCTCAGGAGGTCAGATTAACTAGGAGGACTGGCCCCGCTGAGCTACGGTCTCATGTGGGACTGGATGACAGGCACTATCCATCACTCCTGTCTCTAACGTAGGGACGGTGACTGGGATGGGGAGAGGGGGTGGCTCAGAAACAGGCAGAGCTGGTTAAAGTTTAACCTGCCTCCTTCCTACGCAGATGCTGGAGACACTAGTGTGTGTGTGTGTGTGTGTGTGCGCCCCTTTCTGCCGCCCACTCACCCAGGCACACAGCATCACACTGCACCCATCTGGGGTGTGTGGGAACAGGTTCAGCCCAACTCTTCATGGGAAGAGACGGGTGCAGTTTCACACGTGCCACTTTTGTTTAAACCTGGACAAAGCAGACTCCCTCATCAGTGGAAGATCATATTACATCTGTTACTACATTCTACCATGTTATATTGTGTCCTTTAAACTGAAGTTGATTCCGTGTATTCAATTTTAAATTCATGATTTTACAGAACAAACCTTTCCAGTTTTTTTTATTGCAGAATGTAAAATATTAGTGGCATGTACGTAGGTAGAAATTAAAACTTAAGAGACGGCAAAAGAGGCAAGAAGATGTTTTATCTACAAGTATTTGTATTTTCATATGTAACAGTATATTTTTGTCCTTGGTGTCACTTTTGCTTGCTTGAAGCCAAAGCCCTGTTTTTTTCAGGCTAGCGGATCTGATGATAATGGATTGATTGATTGATTGATTAATGGACCGATGACACGTGAAGCTGGCTGATTTGGCCCACTCCAGGGCTGCTAAACACAGGCGGCGGTAGCTGCTTTCCAGCTGAAGCCCCACAACACACCGGGGTGGAAAATAAGAAAAAAGTGTGGAAGCCCAGATCTGTCATCCCAGGAGAGGGGTCATCAACTCTCATCCCGGCGTTCCCTCTGCATTCACAGCCCATTGCCGCTCGCTTAAAAGCTCGGATTGGGAATGCCAAATGAATTGATTAGATTACCCTCCGAGTGGAGTTAATAATGTATTAATTTTTGACCGTTTGACACGGAGAGGCAGCCACTCGTAGGGCAGGAGCTGTCTGATTGCACAAATCTAAGAATCCCTCAACTGTCGCCTCGGATTTCCCGCCCAGTCCCTGAGCCGGTGACAGCCGGGCCCCTCGCGCTCCGTAAATGACATTAGAGAAATTGTGTTTGTGGCTGGGCTCGGCCGGCCCCTGGGAGCCCGCGAGATGGCACGGGTCAGGGAGGGAGAGGGGAGGCTGCCGTCAGCACTATCGCGACACGGACGTGTGCCCCTGCCACCCTGCAGGCCAGAGAGGAACCCGCGGCCAGGGGGAGCGGAATTAGGCCGGGATCCCAGGAGGACTACGGAGATGCACAGGAGGATTCTGGGACAAGCAGCCGGGTGGCCCATTGGGTCAGCGCGAAAGGATGCATAGACCACAAAGCCAATGGGAAAGACAAGCACATGCTCACCTCAGCAGTATAGGGCAAAAAGAAAGGTTTTGGCGCCATTATTTCCAATAGAAGAGACAAAGCCTGCTGAATATTTTAGCACTGGAAATGAACCGCTGTCTCAGTGGGCCAATTTGGCCCTTGATTGCCTGAATTTGATGCGTTTCACAGTGTAGATATTACGCAGACATGAAATTGTCAAAATCGTGAAAGGGTAACTTGGGAGTCTTCATGCCAAATCTGAGGCCTGAAGAATAATTAAAAATAGATGCTCTGATTAGGTGTTCTTGGGGCTTTTTTTTTTATCAGTAACTGATTTATTTTTAATGAGACATTGAATATTAACTGGAATGGGAGTAAGTGCCATTTCCCATGAGTGTAAGAACATAACCTTAGGTTTTTACAGGAGGGCTTACAGAGGACTCTCTGTGCTCCATTCAGCAAGGGGTAATGGTCAATTACAATTACAATCCCTCACCATGGGGAAGACAACGGCTTCAATTATAGTCACAGCACCCCAGTGGAAGAGCACCAATGTTCGCATAATAATAGAAACATACTGCTTACCCATTTAACTGAATAACAAAGCATCAAGCACAACACTTCTAACGCTGGCGGGCGAGCCATATGAAAAAAACAAAAAAGCATATTTCCTGTGGGTCAGTGTGTGTGCCGTAATGTTCTGTGATGTATGTATACGTGTTGAGGACCTGTTTGTATGTGAGGCCCTACAAGCCTGGAGGGCGGCCTCGACCCTTTAGCAGTGAATGCCCAGTCATGGCCCTCCACCCCCTGTCCGGCCACAGCAGCATCAGGCCTTTGTCATGGCCCCGGCCAGGAACGGGTGATTAATGGAGGCTGTGCCATGATCAAAAAACTTAAAATGTGTCACCCCTTTTTTTAAAAGTGGTGAAGATGAATTAGACAGGCTAATGAGAGAGAGCAGGCCGCAGAGTTGACCTCTGCACTGGGACACTGGGGTGTGAGAGGGGAGAGCCAGGCTGTGGGATAATGGGGCCCAGACTCACAGCTCTAAAGGAGAACATGTTTATTGCTACTTAGAGGAAATTGATTTAATTGTGCCAGAAACGTGTGTATGAACAACCCTGGCACTTTTATTGGCCATTTGTCTTGGAAGTCACAGCTGTGGAAATTTATGTCCACACTGGGTTTTGAGTGAGTGAGTGAGTGAGTGAGTTTGGGTGTGTGTGCGTGTGCGTGTCTGTACACGTGCATATGTGTGGGTGCTATCTGTGTTAGTGTGTGTGGGGATTATGATCATTAAAAGAGTAAAAGTGCATTAAACGGGCATTAATCAGTTATAATCACAAGAAGTACATTTTAGGTGGATAAGCACCTACCTTATTTTAAGTGAGCTGAGTTGTTGTTTTTTGTTACTCTGCATGTACAGTGTGTTTTTGGAGTGATTTTTAAATAATTATTATTCCAGTCAAAATCAACTTTTAATAACAGACAGAGGAATGCTTGTATCTGACCTTGTAGGGAGTAGGGATAATCAATTGCATTAAAAAAGCATTCATTTCCCATAGTTTGTTCTGAGTCAGACTCATTATTTTCACTGATACTGATAGCATTTTCACCCCATAAGAGCAGGTTATACACTGACTCAATGGCAGGCTCAGTATATGGTGCAGATTAAATGAACTAGGTCTGACCTGGAACATCAAATCATTGAACAGCACCGGGCTATAATGCAGGCAATGTTGTATTCCAATATGCAGTTTACGCATACAGTACTCCCAAAACTATGGTACAGACATTTGATAGTCTGAACGTAAAGCTGATCAGCTGTGGAAGTGTACCTAGTGCTATACTGCAACACAATTACAATCAGCAGGTTAGCGTAGTATAAGCACCATAGTAAAGAGCTGATCACAGGTGAGCGTATGTCTTTATGCTGTACCATGCTACCAAGCCATTTAGCTAATGGAGCTCCGCTCAGCAGCGCCTCGTCCCGGGACGTAATTACACATGGATTGAGCTCTCAGTGTGATATTAAATTAAACCCGTCTTGATCAGTGTACAGGAGGGTCACTGAGCAAAGTGCAGAGCATTCATCTTCTTTATGACTGGCATGGTTCAGATCACAGCGAGCATTCTTCTTTCAGTGCGAAATATACTGTGGGCTCCATCCTCCTCTCCATCTTCTCCCCGTTCTACTGTACCGGCAGAGCTAGCACACCTCAGTTCAGCTCCCCTAAAGATAGTCCTTTCCTCTCCTCTCCCCCATAAGCACACCAGACGTGACTGTCACTGCATAAAGTCTATAATATTATAAAACTGATGTCATTTATAATAATAATAAAGTGTGGCAGTAATGTTCTCATTTTCATTCCAGGATAGGAAATATGGGGTTATGTATTCAGACGTTATAACTATGAAAATCAAATAATAAGATTAATATTCATATGCGAGTCCCTAAAGGCGAACTCCAGTCAAATCTATAATGTCACATGATTTATGACATGCGTGTACATAAAGCCGTTAATTGTGTGCTGGAAAAACACTGGGTGCTGTTGCTTCAGTGACTCACTGGATCATTGGCTTACTCTGCATATTGTTGGAAGTCAGATGCTCTGCATGAAATATGAACTTGCACCTGCACTTTGTCTGTACTGAAGTCATTGTTCATGTAAATACACAGCGAACAAGGTAATGTGACAGATATTTCTTATATCCACATTTGTGATGAATTGTGTCATCAGATTTTTATTTACAGAGTATCCCTGTAAAAATATGTATTAATTTAGCATTTTCTGTCTGCTTTCGTCAGCATAATGTTACACATGAGCTAAGAAAATCCTGAAAGACATCCAGTGTGCTCACACAATGGGGAGCAAAAGATTTTCATATACAGCATTCATATTGACGGCCACGATGTCTTTAATCACGCGAAACTTTAGATCAGAAACAGACAAGGACACGAGTGGATATCCAGTATATAAGTGTTGGCAAAGCATAGTTCGCCATATGACATTGGCCAATGTCATTTCATGGACTTGGGTGGTGGGGGTGGGTGGGTATCACTGCGGGGGGAGACGTGAGAAGGTGAACACTCTTCATACCTTTAACACAGAGAGAGGGAAAGGAAGAGATACAACACTGAGCCCATTTGATTCATGCAAATTGAAAAGCTGTATCGATTGATAATTGATTTACCCAGATACAAACTCCCAGTGTGGCGGTGTAGAGACAGGGCCTCCCCGCACCTCGCTGCCCCCTTGTTTAGCGAAATCGAATTGGCCTATCGCCGTGCGCCCCCGCCGGCCCGGCGTCAGTCCCATTAGATCACCTGTCGGATCCCAGAAGTGCGTGTCAGGGAGCAGCCACTCTGACGGGAGGTGAGGCACCACTCACTTAAAATCACTTCTGAGTGGATTGCCCAGAGGCAACGGAAAATCACTCTGAATCCAGGGATCGTATGAAAGGACACGTACTGTAGCGTACTGTAGAACTTAGTCACAGTGAAAATATCAGAACCGCAAATACTGAATTAAAGGCTGACAAATGGAGTGACCCCTTGCCCCCGTTTCTCCTTCTGCCATTTGCTCCTTATCTTTCTTTAGCACAAAGCTGTGTGTCGAGAGATGACGGCAACCGAACAAACAGATGACGTTAGCCATATCTAAATTATCCATCTTCCCCCTTTAATGCTTATCTGCAATGCTCTGTTTGTGTGTCGCGATGCTAAGATTAGTTAACACTACGCATTAGGCTGGATATATTCATCCGTTTTCAGCATCCATTGAACCGGAGCATGCTCTCCGTGTCTTACCCCCTCAGCCACCCCTATCCCTCCCGCCCCCGCAATCCCCACAGTCCACTGGTGTGCATCGCCAAGAATGAACAGGTTGGATTCTCATCCATTAAAGAAGGACGGGGAACAATTTACAACATTAATAAATGACAAGGAAGAGAAAGGGGGAAATATATGGTGGGTCCTGGGCTCAGGCCAGGCATTGGGCGGGTGTGTGTGATTTAAACGCAGTCAGGAAGTCCAATGCGTTTCCTGTGATTAGGGGAGCACATACACCGGCTGTACAGATGTAATAGTGACCCTGTTTGAGTAAACTGGTACTGCTTTTCTGAACCACAGATTCACACCCAGGCTAGCTTCATGGAACACATGCACACACACTCACACGCCACACACACACACGCACACATGCACACACACTCACACACCACACACACACGCACACATGCACACACTCACAGACAAAGTCTAAAGCACTACCTTGTCGTACAGAATAATATAAATAGCAATGTTCAGCAGATCAGTTATATAAAATCTTTAGCCAGTTTATCACATATCTGTTTGTGGTATTTATTTATATGCAATATTGATTTAATTATCTCTGTAGTAAAAAGGTTCATAGAGGACTGTGTTCATCAGGCTGTGTTATCCCAGGGGCAAGTTCAAGGTCTTATCGGAAGAAATCGAAACAGTGTGTCTATAATCTGCAAGAACATTTCATAAAGGAGAGTAGTGTTGGGTATGTTCCCTCACTGTAACACAGATGGCTATTAAAAGTAACGCTTCTATAATTCCATAATGGAGACATAGTTTTTTTCATAACAATATTGCATTTAAAAGGCAGATTGTTTCAATTGACAAAATATGTAACATTTCCTTCATTAATTAGAGGTATTCTATGTCCATCTTCCCACCTATGAAAAGTGGACACTAAGCTAAAATGGAATGAGATAATAACCCACAACACTGACCTGTTATCCTGAAGCATTTTGGGAAAGAATAAACCCCTAATGCGTAGTGATACCAGCAGCGGTTCTTTGTGTTGCATGTTTTTCCATGCACAAACACAATCACCTGCCGTGAGCTTGGGGTGGAGCGCACACTCATGGCATTAGGTCATGCCTGTCTGTGGTCGCCGGGGTCTGCTGCGAGTCCATCTGATCTGGGGAGAGGGACCAATCAGGGATACGTGTGGCAGTCTGACGCTAATTGAGTCAGATCACCGAGGGCGTGTTGGTGATGTAACCCATGTCGGGGTGGCTATTGTTAGGTAGCCTCTGCGACTCCATTCCAGTGGAAGTCATCCCGGTTTGATGGCCGATGGCTTGTTGCGGTGTCTACGTGCCAGGGCTCGATTCCTCTTGTCTTTAGAGACGATGAGCTTCCCCTGGGACACCAGGCCACTGATGTGACTGCCATCAAACGCTGATTGCCAATACTTCATTGAAATCCAATCACTTTTGTAAGCGCTCAATACTATTTTTCTCAGGTGTACACATTATCACATATTGAAAGACACTTTAAGATGACACTGACTGGAAACCTGCAAGCAAGTACTGAACACATCTGGCTGCAGCTACCAAAGGGTATTTATGGCTGATCTCGGCCTATTTTTTCTCGTGAACCTTTAACCGCAAGGCAAGTACCTTGTCATGTCCAGAATTCTTGTTTTCAACTTTTCACAATTAATTTGAGTTTTCACTATTAATAGTAAGCTCTCACCTGATTACTTCCGGACCATATAAATGAATGTAAAATGTGCATAAGTGCAAAAATGAATA